>NC_069508.1:33673313-33733313 GCF_027579735.1 Bombina bombina
CGCTCATGTGTGCAAATAAAGAGCTATCTTATAAGCGCTCATGTGTGCAAATAAAGAGCAATCTTATACGCGCTCATGTGTGCAAATAAAGAGCTATCTTATAAGCGCTCATGTGTGCAAATAAAGAGCAATCTTATACGCGCTCATGTGTGCAAATAAAGAGCTATCTTCTAAGCGCTCATGTGTGCAAATAAAGAGCTATCTTATAAGCGCTCATGTGTGCAAATAAAGAGCTATCTTATAAGCGCTCATGTGTGCAAATAAAGAGCTATCTTATAAGCGCTCATGTGTGCAAATAAAGAGCAATCTTATACGCGCTCATGTGTGCAAATAAAGAGCTATCTTCTAAGCGCTCATGTGTGCAAATAAAGAGCTATCTTCTAAGCGCTCATGTGTGCAAATAAAGAGCTATCTTATAAGCGCTCATGTGCGCAAATAAAGAGCTATCTTATAAGCGCTCACGTGTGCAAATAAAGAGCAATCTTATAAGCGCTCACGTGTGCAAATAAAGAGCAATCTTATACGCGCTCATGTGTGCAAATAAAGAGCTATCTTCTAAGCGCTCATGTGTGCAAATAAAGAGCTATCTTCTAAGCGCTCATGTGTGCAAATAAAGAGCTATCTTATAAGCGCTCACGTGTGCAAATAAAGAGCAATCTTATAAGCGCTGACGTGTGCAAATAAAGAGCTATCTTATAAGCGCTCACGTGTGCAAATAAAGAGCTATCTTATAAGCGCTCATGTGTGCAAATAAAGAGCTATCTTATACACGCTTATGTGTGTGTGCAAATAAAGAGCTATCTTATAAGCGCTCAAGTGTACAAATAAAGAGCAATCTTATACATGATTATGTGTGCAAATAAAGAGCAATCTTATACACGCTTATGTGTGCAAATAAAAAGCTATCTTATAAGCGCTCAAGTGTACAAATAAAGAACAATCTTATACATGCTTATGTGTGCAAATAAAGAGCTATCTTATAAGCGCTCAAGTGTACAAATAAAGAGCAATCTTATACATGCTTATGTGTGCAAATAAAGAGCAATCTTATACACGCTTATGTGTGCAAATAAAGAGCTATCTTATAAGCGCTCACGTGTACAAATAAAGAGCTATCTTATACGCGCTCACATGTGGAAATAAAGAGCTATCTTATACACGCTTATGTGTGCAAATAAAGAGCTATCTTATAAGCGCTCAAGTGTACAAATAAAGAGCAATCTTATGCATGCTTATGTGTGCAAATAAAGAGCAATCTTCTACACGCTTATGTGTGCAAATAAAGAGCTATCTTATAAGTGCTTACGTGTACAAATAAAGAGCTATCTTATAAGCGCTTACGTGTGCAAATAAAGAGCAATCTTATACACGCTCATGTGTGCAAATAAAGAGCAATCTTATACGCGCTCACGTGTGCAAATAAAGAGCAATCTTATATGTGCTCACGTGTGCAGATAAAGAGCTATCTTATACGTGCTCACGTGTGCAAATAAAGAGCTATCTTATAAGCGCTCACGTGTGCAAATAAAGAGCTATCTTATACGTGCTCACGTGTGCAAATAAAGAGCTATCTTATACGTGCTCACGTGTGCAGATAAAGAGCTATCTTATAAGCGCTCATGTGTGCAGATAAAGAGCTATCTTATACGTGCTCACGTGTGCAAATAAAGAGCTATCTTATAAGCGCTCACGTGTGCAAATAAAGAGCTATCTTATACGTGCTCACGTGTGCATATAAAGAGCTATCTTATACGTGCTCATGTGTGCAAATAAAGAGCTATCTTATACGTGCTCACGTGTGCAGATAAAGAGCTATCTTATACGTGCTCACGTGTGCAAATAAAGAGCTATCTTATACGTGCTCACGTGTGCAAATAAAGAGCTATCTTATACGTGCTCACGTGTGCAAATAAAGAGCTATCTTATAAGCGCTCACGTGTGCAGATAAAGAGCTATCTTATACGTGCTCACGTGTGCAAACTAAGAGCTATCTTATAAGCGCTCACAGTTGCAAATAAAGAGCTATCTTATACGCGCTCACGTGTGCAAATAAAGAGCTATCTTATAAGCGCTCACGTGTGCAAATAAAGAGCAATCTTATACGCGCTCACATGTGCAAATAAAGAGCTATCTTATACGCGCTCACATGTGCAAATAAAGAGCTATCTTATACACGCTAACATGTACACATAAACATTGCCTATTCAGTGCATTGGTTTGATGTGTTTATAAGGTGGTTTAGGTAGGTTACAATGTTATATTGATAACTGGGTACACATAAACATTAGCCAATCAGTGCATTGGTTTGATGTGTTTATTTATAAGGTGGTTTAGGTAGGTTACAGTGTTATATTGTTAACTGTGTACACATAAACATTAGCCAATCAGTGCGTTGGTTTGATGTGTTTATTTATAAGGTGGTTTAGGTAGGTTACAATGTTATATTGATAACTGTGTACACATAAACATTAGCCAATCAGTGTGTTGGTTTGATGTGTTTACTTATGAGGCGGTTTAGGTAGGTTATGTCGCTGTTTTGATAACTGTGGTCTATTGTGTTGATCTGAGAATTAATGATAGATATTACTTTTCACCACTATGTACTTGTAAAGCCACATTTGTTTTTTTTCCCATACATCACAGTGACTGGTGCCTTTATCATATCTCGGCACATGCTGTATTGTGTCACCAGACCAGATTCACAGATTTGTTTTTAAAGAGACACTAAATGTATAATGTAATATCACTTAAAGAGCTAGATTACAAGTGAAGCACAAAATATCGCTTTCACGAAAGCTATATTTGCGTTCCACTGAGTAATACCAGCGCATGCAAATGTGCGCTGGTATTACAAGTTAGCCGCAATGCGAACGTGACCTTGCATTCACATTGCTGGGACGCATTGTGCTCACAAGAGCGCCCTTCTGTAGGCTCCAATGGGAGCCTCGTTCTCATTCCGTTAGACACGGCATGAGAACTAGCGCAGTGAAGGGGGTAAGTCGTGCAGCGATGGCAGCAAATTGTAAATATATATGATTATATACATTTATATTTATGTGTAAATATGTACTAACACAACATAAATATACACTCACCTCCGCTTTATTAGGTACACGTTGCTAGTACCGGGTTGGACCCCTTTTGCCTTCAGAACTGCCTTAATTCTTCATGGCATAGATTCAACAAGGTGTTGGAAACATTCCTCAGACATTTTGGCCCATATTGACATGATAGCATCACGCAGTTGCTGCAGATTTGTTGGCTGTACATCCATAATGGGAATCTCCCGTTCCACCACATCCCAAAGGTGCTCTATTGGATTGAGATCTGGTGACTGTGGAGGCCATTGGAGTTCAGGTAGAGCTGCAACAACTAATCGATATAATCAATAATAATCGATTATGAAAATAGTTGTCATGAATCTCATAATCAATTAGTTGGTTTGCAATTAGTTGGTCTGTGCACAACACCAGCTGCTTCACTC
Source organism: Bombina bombina (assembly GCF_027579735.1). Lineage (NCBI taxonomy): Eukaryota > Metazoa > Chordata > Amphibia > Anura > Bombinatoridae > Bombina > Bombina bombina. Next base: position 33,676,798 of record NC_069508.1, read on the forward strand.
CAATGAGCTCCTGCACATGGTATTGTGTTTTATGGTTATGCCCTTAGCCTAAAGGACGTCTATAGACGTTTGCTTTTCACTTTTTTCAGGACAGTATAAGTTTACAACTACCCCTGGCTTATGTGCAACCCAGAAATAATAGGAATCATCATTTGGATTGTTTATATTAAATCAGGTGATTTGGGACTATGCTTTGCATGACATAGTGCTGAGCTTGTTATTTACACCTAGCGCTAGATTGATGGGAATTATTTGATTTGATGTGCACTTTTATCTTTTATCTGTTTGCACAATTAGCGGGTTGCTTGCTATTGATTATATGTACCGTATAGATAAATGTGTAAGGCTTAAGTATAAATCTATTATTTTAAGAGCAGATATTTTCCCCCTAACCTTATAGCTGGTTATTTACCATTGCATATAGATATTCAAGATAATTTTTTATGTTAGAATGAAGTCCAGGCTTACTTTTTTTAAGAGGCCCCTTGCATTGGTGGAGCTTACAAAGATAAATATCCCACCTTGGTGAAATTGGCAAAACCCTACTTATGCATCTCAGGCACCTCATCACCATCTGAGCACCTCTTCTCTGCTGCAGGCAACATGGCTTGCAAAAAGAGAGCCAGCCACAGCCAGGAGCACGTGGTCATGTTGATATTTTTACATTTCAATGCAAAGTTTCTGAAAGAGTGAACAGAATGTTATAAACAGTGATAGTCTACCTCTTTCTAGTTCTACCTCTTTGAAACAGTTTGTGGTTTGGTTTTGCTTAATTATGAAAATTGATTCTGCTGCTTAAAAAATTAATGTAAAGTTTTAGTCTGAAGTTTATATTTGTAACATTCAGTATGTTGATTGTATTTTAAATATAGGGAAAAAAATATTATTTATTTTTATCCGATTAGTCGATTAATTGAAAAAATTATCGATCGATTATTCTATTATGAAAATAATCTTTAGTTGCAGCCCTCATTGTCATGTTCAAGAAACCAGTTTAAGATGCTTTGAGCTTTGTGACATGGTGCATTATCCTGCTGGAAGTAGCCTTCAGGAGATGGGTACACTGTAGTCATACAGGGATGGACATGGTCAGCAACAATACTCTGGTAGGCTGTGGCGTTTATGCGATGTTCAATTGGTACTAAGGGGCCCAAAGTGTGCCAAGAAAAAATATCCCCCACAGCATTACACCACCACCACCAGCCTGAACCGTTGATACAAGGCAGGATGGATTCATGCTTTCATGTTGTTTACCCCAAATTCTGACCCTACCATCTGAATGTTGCAGCTGAAATGGAGACTCATCAGACCAGGCAACGTTTTTTCCAATCTTCTATTGTCCAATTAAGGTGAGCCTGTGTGAATTGTAGCCTCAGTTTCCTGTTCTTAGCTGACAGGAGTGGCACCCGGTGTGGTCTTCTGTTGCTGTAGCCCATCTGCTTCAAGGTTCAACGTGTTGTGCGTTCAGTGATGGTATTCTGCATACCTTGGTTGTAACAATGTGGTTATTTGAGTTACTGTTGCCTTTCTATCATCTCAAACCAGTCTGCCCATTCTCCTCAGACCTCTGACAACAACAAGGCATTGTCATCCACACAGCTGCAGCTCACTGGATATTTTCTCTTTTTCAGACCATTCTCTGTAAACCTTAGAGATAGTTGTGCGTGAAAATCTCAGTAGATCAGTAGTTTTTGAAATGCTCAGACCAGCCCGTCTGGCACCAACAACCATGTCACGTTCAAAAGTCACTTAAATCCCCATTCTGATGCTTGGTTTGAACTTCAGCAAGTCGTCTTCACCACGTCTAGATGCCTAAATGCATTGAGTTGCTGCCATGTGATTGGCTGATTAGCAATTTGTGTTACCAAGCAATTGAACAGGTGTACCTAATAAAGTGGCCGGTGAGTGTATATATTTACTGGTAACACACATTCCCCTAGACTGCAATGTTCTTTTCAGTGCCGTTTTTATTTTCTAACACCCCACACCTGCTAACTTTATCCCCAAAATACTGGCTAGTGCAGTAAATTTATTAAAAAATAAAAATTATATTATTTTTATTTTGTAATAAACTACACTAGACAGTATTTTAGGTTGACATTGTTTTTATTACATTTTTGTCAAAAGAAAGAACTAAAGACAGTAAGTGACAATCCAGCAATATAAACAGGCATTGAGATTTACCCAATAATATGGTTACATAACCTTTAGATACATATAAATACGTAGCTTTGTATTTTATAACAGATGTATTAGATAATCTTAAAGGGATACTGAACCCAATTTTTTTCTTTCGTGATTCAGATAGAGCAGAAATTTTAAACAACTTTCTAATTTACTCCTATTATCACATTTTCTTCATTCTCTTTGTATGTTTATTTGAAAAGCAAGAATGTAAGTTTAGATGCCGGCCCATTTTTGGTGAACAAACTGTGTTGTCCTTGCTGATTGGACAGTACCAATATACTAGTGCTGTCCATGGTTCTGAACAAACAATTTGCTGGCTCCTTAGCTTAGATGCCTTCTTTTTTAAATAAAGATAGCAAGAGAACAAAGAAAAATTGATAATATGAGTAAATTAGAAAATTGCTTAAAATTGCATGCTCTATCTGAATCACGAAAGAAAAAAATTTGGGCTCAGTGTCCCTTTAACCATATATATAAACCAATGTCTATAATACATCTTGATTAAAGATCATATTGGCAATTTGGGTTGGTCCCTTAAATAGATAGGACCAGAATGATACATACAATGGGTAAGTAATGTTACTTTTTCTGTTTGAAGAATGCCTTTTGAAAATAGTAAGAAAGAATTGGTTAATGAGGTAATAGAAAAACAGGGAGAAAAGAAAAAAAAATAAGTAGATGCTTATCTTGGTATCTTACTGTTGTCGGGGTTTTCCTGTCGGACTACCGGATCCTTACGGCCAGTCTTGATGCTATGATGCGATTGATGTACCCAGCCCTTCCTACTTCAGAATTGTTAAGGGGACACTGAACCCAAAGTTTTTCTTTCGTGATTCAGATAGAGCATGACATTTTAAGCAACTTTCTAATATACGCCTATTATCAAATTTTCTTCATTCTCTTGGTATCTGTATTTGAAATGCAAGAATGTAAGTTTAGATGCCGGCCCATTTTTAGTGAACATCCTGGGTTGTCCTTGCTGATTTGTGGATACATTTATCCACCAATAAACAAGTGCTGTCACGAGTTCTGAACCAAAAAAAGCTTAGATGCCTTTTTCAAATAAAGATAGCAAGAGAATTAAGAAAAATTGATAATAGGAGTAAATTAGAAAGTTGCTTAAAATTACATGCTCTGTCTGAATCATGAAAGAAATTTTTTTGGGTTCAGTGTCCCTTTAATGTCTATATTTTAAGTTTGTGCCTTGTACATTATCCAATAAAACCATGTCTTTTTTAAAAAATTGTTTGAGTGCACTAGACAGTATTTTGGGGACATTTGAGTCACATTTAGAAAATAACCAGATATCTGATCTCTGGTTAATTTTATAAGCGCTAATAACCAGCCACTTTTAATCTAGCTTTAAAGGGACAGTTTACTCAAAAATTTTCTCCCCTTTTAATTTGTTCCCAATGATCCACTTTACCTGCTGGAGTGTATTAAATTGTTTACAAGTAGCTCCTTTACCCTTATATTGGCATTTGAAATTGTTAATTTAGCATGTGGTATCCCCACCTATTCTGAAAGTTTGTGGCCGCGCGTACCAGCTATAGATAAGCTTTGTAAACATAGCCAGCAGAAGAAATTACACTCCCAGTGTGATAAAGCAGAAATAAGGTAATAAAATGTTGATTTTCCATTGTTCTCTCAAAGTATTGGTGATTGTTTTAAGGACAGATATAAGATAAGGAAGCAGGTATATGTGCACAATGTGATACAGTAATGAGATCTGATTATACCTACAGATATAAGATACAGACACAGGTATATGTACACAATGTGATAAAGTAATGAGATCTGATTATACCTACAGATATAACATACAGACACATGTATATGTACACAATGTGATACAGTAATGAGATCTGATTATACCTACAGATATAAGATACAGAAGCAGGTATATGTACACAATGTGATAAAATAATGAGATCTGATTATACCTACAGATATAAGATAAAGGAGCAGGTATGTGTACACAATGTGATATAGTAATGAGATCTTATTATATCTACAGATATAAGATAAAGAAGCAGGTATATGTACTCAATGTGATAAAGTAATGCAATCTGATTATACCTACAGATATAAGATAAAGAAGCAGGTATATGTACACAATGTGATACAGTAATGAGATCTGATTATACCTACAGATATAAGATAAAGACACAGGTATATGTACACAATGTGATAAAGTAATGAGATCTGATTATACCTACATATATAAGATAAAGACACATGTATATGTACACAATGTGATAAAGTAATGAGATCTGATTATACCTACAAGCTCAACCTATTTTATTAGGCTGTGGCTTCAAAACACAAAATCAGAGCTTTAATATACAGAAATAAACCTTAAAAAGCTAATTTTCATACATTTTTTACTCTGCAGTTGGTAAAAAAAGCAATTGTAAACACATTAAGGGAAAAACTATTTTACAGTATACTGTCCCTTTAAGTGTTTGATTAAGGTTTTTTTATCTAGTGTTTTTGAAAAGATAGGATTTACCATCACTAAAAATAAACTTCACCTTCATCAGTTTAAAAAAAAATAAAAATGATGAAAAGGTGCCATTATTTTGCCCCGGTTTTACTGCTTAGCTAAGTGGCTCAGGGGCAGATTTATTATTTTTTTTAGTTTACTGACCTTTCAATATCCTTGTAAGATACACAGGAAGTCTTTAACCAAACTTCAAATAAGCTTATTTCTGATCTTTGGAAACATAAAAGATCACCACTAGAGGGAGCCATTGCAGTAATTTCCCTTCCTTTTACCCAGAAACTCATCTGATTGTTAAATATAACATTTTGAAATGGGTTTAAAATACACTACACACTGAAAAAAAGACTTAATTTAATGTTGCATTTGTTTCACATATCCTTAATGTAACAGATATATAGTTTGTTTCAAATGTTAAAAAAAAATCAACTAGATGTGTTCAGCTAGCTGCCAGTAGTGCACTGATGTTTGTTCATCAAAGGATAACAAGAGAATGAAGCAAATTTGATAGAAGTAAATTGGAACGTTGTTCAAAATTGTAAATTCTATGCAAATCATGATTTTTTTTTGTATTTCCTGTCCCTTTTTAAACTGCAAAAAAATCTATCATGTAAATGAAAGAGCACTTTTTATACAAGTTAGAGGTTTATTTAACTTCTTAATGACATCTGATGTACACGTGCTTTAATTTTCACTCTAGGGGTTAAATAGTGCGGCTCTCACAGCCTGTCTTGCTGCTGTCAGCGAGACCCGCACTTTTACAGGGCTGAAAACAGGGTACATCCGTGTCATTAAGGGGTTAAACAGGAGGTGCAAGTACCACTAGGCCTTATAGACTGTGCACGAGCTCAAGCATAAAACCATAGTTTTCCTTTCTCAATAAAGGAGAATCCATTTTACAAAAATTCTAATATATTTTAAGTGGTCTCTCTTAGATGCAACAAATAAATCTCCTTTTGTATCTTTTTAATCCAGCAATTGGGGAAAACTATTTTATATGTTTGTTTTCTTTGTTATTCTGTGTTGTTAGAGGTAATTCTTCTCCTTTCTCTCTCAGTTTTTCCCTGCACGCCCCATGCTTCGGACACTTCTGTTTACAGTCGGTATCTGGCTTCGTAAACAAGCCGGCAAAACCGTTTTGTACGATGACTTTGAAGATGTGTTAAACAACAAAAACCAGGTATAACCCCCCCCCCCCCGCATTTCTACTGTTCCCTCCAGATATATTTACTGTGTGAGCTCAGTTTGCCTTTATATCAATAAAAATATGTAGTCTAAAGTATCAGTATTATTATTCGAAGATATCAGGGTGTTTATTCTAGGGAATTGCATTTTTTTCATTATTGGGCTAATTTTAGCTCTAAATTTATTAAAGTATAATCGCAACACACAAATATTTGTGCAAATATAAATATATTTGTGAGTTGCACTTTTACTAAAAAAAAAATAAAGGCACCAAACTTAGCCCAATACCACAGACCGCAGCCATTTTCAACATTCGTTTTGCTAAAAAATGCTGAATAATGAAACAATTGCACATTTCTAGTTTATTTTATTCTTTTGGAGGTCATTGAGGTCAACACAATACCTTAAAGGGACAGTCTAGTCAAAATTAAACGTTCATGATTCAGATAGAGCATGCAATTTTAAGCAACTTTCTAATTTATTCCTATTATCGATTTGTATTCGCTCTCTTGGTATCTTTATTAGAAAAGGCAACAATGTAAGCTTAGGAGTCAGCCCATTTTTGATCCAGCACTTTCTGGTTGGTGTTTAAATGCAGCCACCAATCAGTGAGCGCTACCCAGGGTTCTGAACCAAAAATGGGCCGGCTCATAAGCTTACATTCAAATAAAGATACCAAGAGAACGAAGAAAAATTGATAATAGGAGTAAATTAGAAAGTTTGTTAAAATGGCTGTTCTATCCGAATCATGAAAATTTAATTTTGACTAGACTGTCCCTTTAAAAAAACAACAACAATTATTGTGTGGTTTACCAGTAGCTTCTCAGTGCTTTAAAGCAATGTAAAAACTACAGTCTTTCCATGAGAGCATACGGAGGTAGGCTTAGTGTGTCACACGTCTTTTCATGAGAACATACTGAGGTAGGTTTAGTGTGGTGCACGTGCCTTTCCATGAGAGCATACTGAGGTAGGCTTAGTGTGTCACACATGTCTTTTCATGAGAACATACTGAGGTAGGTTTAGTGTGGTGCACGTGCCTTTCCATGAGAGCCTACTTAGGTAGGCTTAGTGTGGCACACATGTCTTTTCATGAGAACATACTGAGGTAGGTTTAGTGTGGTGCACGTGCCTTTCCATGAGAGCCTACTTAGGTAGGCTTAGTGTGGCACACATGTCTTTTCAGCCATTTTCAGGGTGTTTGATAATTGTACTGAAAATGTTACTGATATGTGTTACTCATTATGATTATTTGGTCTAATTGCACAGAGTTCCAAATCAAAATTGAACTTACAAGATTCTGACAAAGTGTAATTTTTTAAAATCACATTTTTCCCTTGGTATAACTTGCTGAAACTTAGTATGCTCTCATAGAAAGGAACTGAGGTAAGCGCAGAAGTGTGCATGTGGCATAAACACCATATGGCAGCTATGTTTGTATCACTGTTTGTAACAGTTATACATATAGTGCACAAGTCACGTACACGCTCCTGAGCCTACCTCAGTATGCTGCCATTTCAGCAAATTACTGTATACCAAAGAGGTATATTGTTGGAAAGTTGTGGGTTTTTTAAATGTTACTCTCTATGTGAATCATGAAATCTTAATTTTGTCTTCATGTCGTACCCAGGTTTTATCAAGAGAGAAATTTGGCAATTAAAGTAAACTGAAAATTTTGAGAGATATTAAAGGGACAGTCCAAACAAAAATATATTATTGCTTAAAAAGATAGATAATGCCTTACTACCCATTCCACTGCTTTGCACAAAAAACATGGTTATGTTAATATATTTTATACATTTCTGCCTGTTTCTAAGTCACTAAAGACAGCCCCTTAATTACATGTTTTTTATTAGCTTTTCACATCAGGGGAAGCTGGTTCATGTGAGCCATATAGATATCATTGTGCTCACGCCTGTGGATTCTAACACCACAGCACTAATTGGCTTAAATGCAAGTCAATAGATAAAGTCATGTGATCAGGGGGCTGTCAGAAGATGCTTAGAAACAAGAGATAAAAAGTATATTAATATAACTGTGTTTTCAGTGCAAAACTGGGGGATGGGTAATAAAGGGATTATCTATCTTTATAAACAATAACACTTATTTTGTAGACTGTCCCTTTAATGTAATTTTTTTTCTTTGATGCATACAATAAGATATTTATTTATATATATATATAAACATATTTTTGCATGTTGGATGTGTCCCTGTTGCTCAGCAACTTCTACCTATAGAGATTAATTGTGCACAAACATGCACTTCGTAAAGAAAATATTTACAAAAATAAAATAAAAATCTTTAAAGCCGTAGTAACATCAACATTAACCTTTTATGATAAAGCATGCAATTTTAAACAACTTCCCAATTTACTTTTTGTAATCTAATTTGCTTTGTTCTTTTGGTATCCTTTGTTGAACAGTATACCTAGGTAAGCTCAGGAGCAGTAGCACACACTACTGGGGAGCTAGCTGCTTATTGGTGACTGCACATATATGCCTCTTGTCATTGTTTCACTTGGTGTGTTCAGCTATCGCCCAGTAGTGCATTACTGCTCCGTCAACAAAGACCTCAAGAGAATGAAACAAATGAGATAACAGAAGTAAATTGGAAAGTTGTTTATATTGTATGTTCTATCTGAAACACAAAAGAAACATTTAGGGTTTCACGACCCTTTAACTTAAAGGGACAGTCTAGTCAAAATTAAACTTTCATGATTCAGATAGAGCAGCCATTTTAAGAAACTTTCTAATTTATTCCTATTATCAATTTTTCTTCGTTCTCTTGGTATCTTTATTTGAAAAAGCAAGAATGTAAGCTTAGGAACTTGCTGATTGGTGGCTACATTTAGACTCCTAAGCGTACATTCTTGCTTTTTTAAATATAGATATCAGAACGAAGAAAAATTGATAATAGGAGTAAATTAGAAAGTTGATTAAAATTGCTTCTCTATCTGAATCATGAAAGTATAATTTTGACCTGACTGTCCCTTTAACATTTTGTTCGCCAAACATGTTGAACAGGTTTAAATTGTGATCTTTCAATTAATTTGTATATTTTTAATGTTGTTGTTTAACCCTTTTCTGCCGGGACTTATTTGTAAACACATAAGTAAAAATGGAATACACAGGATTGTTCATGTGAACGCGTGATGGGATCGGGTCAGGGAGGAGTGCCTATGACGCTAGACACACCCTCCAGCCCACAATCCCATTTAGCAAGTGTCTATGGCTTCACGACAGCCAAACGGCTAGGATGTTCCATGGCGTCTTAACGGCACTAAAGCCCAGCGCAGTTAGTACATCATGGAACGTCCTAAGGACGTGAAGGGGTTAATGTCTCTTTCCGACGTCACAAGGTTTATGAAGTGCAGCAGATCTGTTGTATATCTTGTAAATTGTCTCTTTGTGTAATGTGTGTCTCCCTTTTTCATATTCTCTGCCTAGCCAAAGCCGCTGCGTGCTGTGATGGCTCCGGACGTGAACTATGTTTGGTGTCAGGGCTCTAAGCCTGAATTCCGGGGATTTCCCTGTTCTCTCTGGACTCTCTTTCACCTACTAACTGTGCAGGCGTCTGATCTGTCGCGGCAAGGGCTGGCCAGGTCTGGTGAGTACCACGTGAAGATACAACGTGCTCTCTACTGTCATCCTCATGAACGAGCAGCATCTAAACATGATGATTTTTTTTTCTTGAAAAAATGTGATGCAAACATTTTTTAAAGGTGAAAATAAACTAATACCAGTTGTATTGGCTTGTAGTTGTGTTCTACTAATGTTTAGTGGCTCAATCAGCATTAGCAAGAAGTAACAGTCAGCCAATGAGCATTACCAGGAAGTACCTGTCAGCCAATGAACATTACCAGGAAGTACCTGTCAGCCAATGAACATTACCAGGAAGTACCTGTCAGCCAATTAGCATTAACAGGGAGAATATGTCAGCCAGTGAGCATTAGCAGGAAATAGGTGTCAGACAATTAGCATTATCAAAAAGTAACTTCCAGCAAAAGAGCATTAGCAGGATGTACAGATCAGTCAATGAGCATCAGCAGGAAGTACCTGTCAGCCAATGAGCATTAGCAGGAATAATCTATCAGCCAATGAGTATTAGCAGGAAGTACCTGTCAGCCAATGAGAATTAGCAGGCAGAATCTATCAGCCAATGAGTATTAGCAGGAAGAATCTTTTAGCCATTGAGCATTAGCAGGAAGTACCTGTCAGCCAGTGACCATTAGCAGAAAGTACCTGTGAGCCAATGACCATTAGCAGGAAGTACCTATTAGCCAATGACGATTAGCACGAAGGACCTGTCAGCCAATGAGCATTAGCAGAAAGTACCTGTCAGCCAATGAGCATTAGCAGGAAGTACCTGTCAGCCAATGATTATTAGCAGGAGGTACCGGACAGCCAATGAGCATTAGCAGGAAGAATCTATCAGCCAATGAGCATTAGCAGGAAGTACCTGTCATCCAATGAGCATTAGCAGGAAGAATCTATCAGCCAATGAACATTAGCTGGAAGTACCTTTCAGTCAGTGACCATTAGCAGGAAGTACCTGTCAGCCAATGAGCATTAGCAGGAAGTACCTTTCAGTCAGTGACTATTAGCAGGAAGTACATGTCAGCCAATGAGCATTAGCAGGAAGTACCTTTCAGTCAGTGAGCATTAGCAGGAAGTGCCTGTCAGCCAATGAGCATTAGCAGGAAGTACAGTACCTTTCAGTCAGTGAGCATTAGCAGGAAGTACCTGTCAGCTAATGAGCATTAGCAGGAAGTACCTGTCAGCCAGTGAGCATTAGCAGGAAGGACCTGTCAGCCAATGAGCATTAGCAGGAAGTACCTGTCAGCCAATGAGCATTAGCAGGAAGTACCTGTCAGCCAATGAGCATTAGCAGGAAGTACCTGTCAGCCAATGACCATTAGCTGGAAGTACCTTTCAGTCAGTGACCATTAGCAGGAAGTACCTGTCAGCCAATGAGCATTAGCAGGAAGTACCTTTCAGTCAGTGACTATTAGCAGGAAGTACATGTCAGCCAATGAGCATTAGCAGGAAGTACCTTTCAGTCAGTGAGCATTAGCAGGAAGTGCCTGTCAGCCAATGAGCATTAGCAGGAAGTACAGTACCTTTCAGTCAGTGAGCATTAGCAGGAAGTACCTGTCAGCTAATGAGCATTAGCAGGAAGTACCTGTCAGCCAGTGAGCATTAGCAGGAAGGACCTGTCAGCCAATGAGCATTAGCAGGAAGTACCTGTCAGCCAATGAGCATTAGCAGGAAGTACCTGTCAGCCAATGAGCATTAGCAGGAAGTACCTGTCAGCCAATGACCATTAGCAGGAAGTGCCTGTCAGTCAGTGAGCATTAGCAGGAAGTGCCTTTCAGTCAGTGAGCATTAGCAGGAAGTGCCTGTCAGCCAATGAGCATTAGCAGGAAGTACCTGTCAGCCAATGAGCATTAGCAGGAAGAACCTGTCAGCCAGTGACCATTAGCAGGAATTACATGTCAGCCAATGAGCATTAGCAGGAAGTGCCTTTCAGTCAGTGAGCATTAGCAGGAAGTGCCTGTCAGCCAATGAGCATTAGCAGGAAGTACCTGTCAGCCAATGAGCATTAGCAGGAAGAACCTGTCAGCCAGTGACCATTAGCAGGAAGTACCTGTCAGCCAATCAGCATTAGCAGCAAGTGCACACGTGACACTGGTAAATCGTTTTAAATTTAACTGTGAGCAACTTTTACTGCATATTTATTTCATGGATACTTGAACATTTTTATTAGAATGTCTCTCTACAACCACTCACTTTACTGATATGCACAGGAGCCAAGGGTTTTGTGGTTCCTTTAGTAGGAAACAAAAGCAGAAATACAAATCACTATGGTAGATACCAGTTATTAAAATGCATTTTGTACCTGGCCAACAAGAAAGATGGCTCCATGCTAAATATGACTAGAAGGAAACGTGATATTTTCTTGCCATGCTTATCTCAGGAGAAACGTATAAGAGATGTATTTGTTTGGACACTTGTACAAGCCTTTATTAGGGTGTTAAAGGGACATTAAAAATGTTGAAGTTGTTTAAATATGTGTAGTTGAAAAATTTAGCAATATCCTCTATTCCTGTAACATTAAACCATGTAAAATAGTTGTTCTACTTTTGCTACGTTCCGTGTAGCCATTGTTTACACACTTTGGGTGCTAATATTTTTTCCGCTTGGGTACTAACTGAGCTCAAAGTAAAAAATGAGTGCTGCCGGGTTAGCATGCATATTATAAGTTGATGGTAAAAAGGTAGCGTATGAGTAAAATACAGAGGAGCGCTAACTTCAGGATTTCAGGTATTGCAACCACACTAAATCCTCCTCCCCATAGACTTCTATGTAGCGTGCTGAAGAAATCCTTATTAGTTATCTCTTGTGCGCTAAACCAACAGTGAGCTAGATCAACTGCGCTAAAGCGGAAGGTGCATTAGGAATACTGTACTTTCCTATGCCCTTCACATAGAAGAAATTTTATTTTTATTTTTAAACATATATATATCTTTTTTTTAAATATATATCTATACCTATTTATGTTAATATATATAAATAAATAAAAAGAGCATTTTTCTAAGTTAGGAACATAGGAATTTCAAGTATTTCTGTTAAAACCATTAAAAATTATATTGCATGTTTCAAGGTATTTGACAAAAAGTGTGTGTATATGTATATTTATCTGTTTATATCTATATATGTGTGTGTGTATATGTGTGTGTGTGTATATGTATATTTATCTGTTTATATCTATATATGTGTGTGTGTATGTATATTTATCTGTTTTATATCTATATATGTGTGTGTGTATGTATATATATCTGTTTATCTATATATGTGTGTGTATGTATATTTATCTGTTTTATATCTATATATGTGTGTGTATGTATATTTATCTGTTTTATATCTATATATGTGTGTGTATGTATATATATCTGTTTATATCTATATATGTGTGTGTGTATGTATATATATATCTGTTTATATCTATATATGTGTGTGTGTGTATGTATATATATCTGTTTATATCTATATATGTGTGTGTGTGTATGTATATTTATCTGTTTTATATCTATATATGTGTGTGTGTATGTATATATATCTGTTTATATCTATATATGTGTGTGTGTATGTATATATATCTGTTTATATCTATATATGTGTGTGTGTGTATGTATATATATATGTTTATATCTATATATGTGTGTGTGTATGTATATTTATCTGTTTTATATCTATATATGTGTGTGTGTATGTATATATATCTGTTTATCTATATATGTGTGTGTATGTATATATATCTGTTTATCTATATATGTGTGTGTATGTATATTTATCTGTTTTATATCTATATATGTGTGTGTATGTATATATATCTGTTTATATCTATATATGTGTGTGTGTATGTATATATATATCTGTTTATATCTATATATGTGTGTGTGTGTATGTATATATATCTGTTTATATCTATATATGTGTGTGTGTATGTATATTTATCTGTTTTATATCTATATATGTGTGTGTGTATGTATATATATCTGTTTATATCTATATATGTGTGTGTGTATGTATATATATCTGTTTATATCTATATATGTGTGTGTGTGTATGTATATATATATGTTTATATCTATATATGTGTGTGTGTATGTATATTTATCTGTTTTATATCTATATATGTGTGTGTGTATGTATATATATCTGTTTATATCTATATATGTGTGTGTGTATGTATATATATCTGTTTATATCTATATATGTGTGTGTGTATGTATATATATCTGTTTATATCTATATATGTGTGTGTGTATGTATATATATCTGTTTATATCTATATATGTGTGTGTGTATGTATATTTATCTGTTTTATATCTATATATGTGTGTGTGTATGTATATATATCTGTTTATATCTATATATGTGTGTGTGTATGAATATATATCTGTTTATATCTATATATGTGTGTGTGTATGTATATATATCTGTTTATATCTATATATGTGTGTGTGTATGTATATTTATCTGTTTTATATCTATATATGTGTGTGTGTATGGATATATATATATATGTGTGTGTGTATGTATATATATCTGTTTATATCTATATATGTGTGTGTGTATGTATATATATCTGTTTATATCTATATATGTGTGTGTGTATGTATATATATCTGTTTATATCTATATATGTGTGTGTGTATGTATATATATATTCCAATGAAACACTCTGCCATATACCATATCCCTTTTTTACCCTTTTAAGACATTTTTAACAATATTAAAAACTTTTTTGTTTATTAAATATTGGTATATAGGTGTATAATAGTTTATATTAATTTGTTTTGGATGTGTATTGTGAAACTTTTTTTAACCCTTACACTTTACTTCAGGACTCAAGTTACGCTAAATATTCTGGCACAGTTTTAGCTTTCGCTCCAGCGCAACCTATAACTTTCAGCTTGTAATATGAACACTGTTTATCGTTGCCCTGATATCCATTTAAATTATAGGTTGCACTAGAGAGATGTCAGCGTACAGGGTTTGCCTGTCGTTAAGGAAATAAACAATAAAAAGTATTTTAAATCTTAAAAAAGTTGTGATTATGACTGCAACTCCTTGTGTTAATTTTATTGGTGACCTTTTGGAGTTTTAGCAAAAGTTTTATAATAAATAATTCCTTAATAAATCTGCTCATTTATTTTACTGGGACTGCAATTTACGCAGGTTATACGTTTTGTAGTTTTAAATATCCAGATTGGATCAGATGTATATTATGTTCATTAAATGGTGGAATATAATTTGCTGACAGCTCTGTTTTTCTACCTTAGCCCCACAGGAGGTACTGCAAGCAATGCGAGGTTATGTGCAGCATTTCTTTGGCTGCACGGAGTGTGCAGGGCATTTTGAAGAAATGGCGGCAGAATCCATGAGGAGCGTGCGCTCCTTAGATAGTGCGATCACATGGCTGTGGGAGCGTCATAACCGTGTAAATAAAAGATTAGCAGGTAAGAAGATAGTGTATGTATATATATATATATATATATATATATATATATATATATATATATATATATATATATACAGTGGGGCAAAAAAGTATTTAGTCAGCCACCAATTGTGCAAGTTCTCCCACTTAAGAAGATGAGAGAGGCCTGTCATTTTCATCATAGGTATACCTCATCCATGAGAGACAAAATGTGGAAACAAATCCAGACAATCACATTGTCTGATTTGGAAAGAATTTATTTGCATATTATGGTGGAAATAATATTTGGTCAATATCAAAAGTTCATCTCAATACTTTGTTATATATCCTTTGTTGGCAATGACAGAGGTCAAACGTTTTCTGTAAGTCTTCACAAGGTTGTCACACACTGTTGCTGGTATGTTGGCCCATTCCTGCATGCAGATCTTCTCTAGAGCAGTGATGTTTTGGGGCTGTCGCTGGCCAACACGGACTTTCAACTCCCTCCAAAGGTTTTCAATGGGGTTGAGATCTGGAGACTGGCTAGGCCACTCCAGGACCTTGAAATGCTTCTTACGAAGCAACTCATTTGTTGCCCGGGCGGTGTGTTTGGGATCATTGTCATGCTGAAAGACCCAGCCATGTTTCATCTTCAATGCCCTTGCTGATGGAAGGAGGTCTGCACTCAAAATCTCACGATACATGGCCCCATTCATTCTTTCATGTACACGGATCAGTCGTCCTGTTCCCTTTGCAGAGAAGCAGCCCCAAAGCATGATGTTGCCACCCCCATGCTTCACAGTAGGTATGGCGTTCTTTGGTTGCAACTCAGCATTCTCTCTCCTCCAAACATGATGAGTTGTGTTTCTACCAAACAGTTCTACTTTGGTTTCATCTGACCATATGACATTCTCCCAATCCGCTTCTGGATCATCCAAATGCTCTCTAGCATACTTCAGATGGGCCCGGACATGTACTGGCTTAAGCAGGGGGACACGTCTGGCACTGCAGGATCTGAGTCCATGGCGGCTTAGTGTGTTACTGATGGTAGCCTTTGTTACGTTGGTCCCAGCTCTCTGCAGGTCATTCACTAGGTCCCCCTGTGTGGTTCTGGGATGTTTGCTCACCGTTCTTGTGATCATTTTGACCCCACGGGGTGAGATCTTGCGTGGAGCCCCAGATCGAGGGAGATTATCAGTGGTCTTGTATGTCTTCCATTTTCTAATTATTGCTCCCACAGTTGATTTCTTCACACCAAGCTGCTTGCCTATTGCAGATTCAGTCTTCCCAGCCTTGTGCAGGTCTACAATTTTGTTTCTGATGTCCTTCGACAGCTCTTTGGTCTTCACCATAGTGGAGTTTGGAGTGTGACTGTTTGAGGTTGTGGACAGGTGTCTTTTATACTGATAACAAGTTCAAACAGGTGCCATTAATACAGGTAATGAGTGGAGGACAGAGGAGCCTCTTAAAGAAGAAGATACAGGTCTGTGAGAGCCAGAAATCTTGCTTGTTTGTAGGTGACCAAATACTTATTTTCCACCATAATATGCAAATAAATTCTTTCCAAATCAGACAATGTGATTGTCTGGATTTGTTTCCACATTTTGTCTCTCATAGTTGAGGTATACCTATGATGAAAATTACAGGCCTCTCTCATCTTCTTAAGTGGGAGAACTTGCACAATTGGTGGCTGACTAAATACTTTTTTGCCCCACTGTATATATATATATATATATATATATATATATATATTTATTTTACAAAAATGTAGTAACTGTGCCTGTTATCAGTTATATCAACATCACTTTATACTTTTTCATTGTGTATTTGTGTGCGCATTTGCATGCATGTATTTTGTTTTCCATTTTAATACAGGGGCTAAAACTTAAATCTAACTCATATAAAAGCATACAAGCAGGGCAATTACTAGGTTAAGTTTTTGCTTATTGGAAATTTGAAACTTATATTTCCATCTTAATGGGAGGAGAGTCTACTGCTTCATTCATTACTTGTGGGAAATAAGAACCTGGCCACCAGGAGGAGGCAAAGACACCCCAGCCAAAGGCTTAAATACCTCCCCCACTCCCCTCATCCCCCAGTAATTCTTTGCCTTTTGTCACAGGAGGTTGGCAGAGAAGTGTTAGAAGTTCGAGATAGTTTCTTATGGAGGGTAGTACTCTTTGCAATGGGACTGGAGTTTTAAGTAGTCCTATCAGCCTCTCAGTGAGAGCATGGATAAAAGTTAGAGTCCGGAGATGCAGGGAGTGTCGTCTCTGCGAAACCATCCCAACTCATATTAACAGCTCCTGGGCAATCAGCGTCGACGAGTATCGCTGCCTGCCTTTATTCTCTCAAGTCCATGTCAGGAGCGATGCTACTAACTTGTCACACTTGTAGGGCCGTGTTCCTGTTCCACGGCATAGATTCTGGTAAGATTGTTTCATTTATACACATATGATAATGCAAGAAGACAGGGTCACAGTGTGTCTCCTTTTATCTGATAGAATCAAGGGTTAATATCCCTGAAAAGGGGATTATTGAATAGGTGGGGGATTTATGCATAATTACCATAATTACTTTATTGTGTTAATGCTATGTCATGTGTGAGATGAGGCTCTAGCAATGTGTGAACACTTAGGTGAAGATCGGGGTGGCCATTTTTGGCGCGCTTTCTCTGTAGTGCACGGGCAGTCCTGCATGACACTCCATGTGACCGGGTGTGGCCTCTTCAACTTCTTCTTTCCTGATCAGCATTTGCTGGAGTCGTAACGGTTTCTCTGTGGTCCGGGTCAAAGGAGGTGGTGAGTGCCCCAGCCATTGGTCTAAAAAGGTGCCATTTAATCTATCTCAGTCCGTATTAAAGGTGCAAGCTATGGAGGACTCTGATATGTTAGAGGATACTCCCTCTTTAATTAAATCTAATACCTGTGTTTATTGTGAGGAGGTACAGGTTGAACCGCCTGCTCAACTGTGTTCCACATGCTTTGATAAAATTACAATATCTAAGAAGAATAGGATATTTAGTACTACTGAGCCGTCCACCTCTGAGGGTTCTCCGTCCCGCGAGGTGCCTTCCCAACATTCATCTCTGATTACACATGTAGCTCCCCAAGGCCCTACTAATCCTCCTGCGGGAGGGGCCTCGTGGCGCCAGAGTTCGCTACCAAGTTGCAAGAGGCGGTGTCTGCAACCTTCCATGCCCTACCATGCCCTGCAAAGCGTAAGTGAAGGAAAAAGCATAGCTTTCCGTCCCAGGCGTCATATACTCCATTGGATGTCTCTGAGAGATTATCAGACAAAGAGGACGCAGCCGACTCGTCGGAGGGCGCTCTCTCTGTGACATAATCGGCGTCTAGCCAGATTTTAAGTCTAAGATGGAGCATTTGCGCTTTTTACTGAAAGAAGTACTTGCTACGTTGGAGGTTCTGGAACCGAAACTTTCGGAAGAACCTTCGATCCCTAAACTAGATAGGGTTTACTAGGACAGGGTGGTGCCTCAGACCTTATCAGTCCCCGTTAAGATGGCTATGATTATTGACAGGGTGGTGCCTCAGACCTTACCAGTCCCTGTGAAGATGGCTATGATTATTAAAAGTGAGTGGGAGAAGCTGGGTTCGTCCTTTTCTCCTTCTACCTCTTTTAAAAAGCTTTTCCCCATTCCGGACTCTCAGCTTGAGCTATAGGGGGCTATTCCTAAAGTGAATGGAGCGATCTCCACACTCGCTAAGCGCATGACTATTCCCCTCGAGGATAGTTCGTCGTTCAAAGCCCGTGGATAAAAAGTTGGAATCCATGTTGAAAAAGATGTTCCAACTCATAGGGTTTGTTGTCCAACCGGCAGCGGCGATCACTGCGGTGTCTGGAGCGGCTACCTATTGGTGTGATGCATTGTCAGCTATGGTCGAGGTGGAGACTCCCCTCGAAGAGATACAAGAAAAAATTAAGGCCTTAAGGGTCGCAAATTCCTTTATCTGTGGTGCAAATATGCAGGTTATTCGCCTGAATGCTAAGACAGGTTTCTCTGTTTTAGCCCTTAGGGCTCTGTGGTTAAAGTCGTGGTCTGCTGACATGACTTCCAAGTTTAGATTACTATCCCTTCCATTTCAAGGGAAAGTCCTTTTTTGGTCCTGGCCTTGACTCTATCATATCCATGGCCACAGGAGGCAAGGGTGCTTTCCTTTCGCAAGCCTAAGGGCTTTACTTTTCATCCCTTTCGTTCGGACAAGTCTCAACGCCAGCAGCCTGCTGGGAAGACTGAGCAGTCCAAGGGATCTTGGAAGCCAGCTAACTCTCCGAACAAGACCAAGCAGAGCAAGGAGCCCGCAGAGACAAAGTCGGCATGAAGGTATGGCCCCCGATCCGTCACCGTATCGCGTAGGGGGCAGACTATCTCTGTTCGCAGAGGCTTGGACGAGAGACGTACAGGATCCTTGGGTTCTGGAGGTTATCACCCACGGTTACAGGTTAGGTTTCAGGTCTAATCCGCCCAGGGTCAGATTCCTCTTGTCAAACCTACCCTCAAGACCAGAGAAGAGAAACACCTTTCTAGAGTGCATGAGGGATCTGTCTTCTCTCTGAGTAATCGTCCCAGTACCTCTAGCAGAAAGGGGTCTAGGGGTACTATTCAAACCTTTTCTTGGTCCCAAAGAAGGAGGGCACGTTCCACCCAATTCTGGATCTAAAGTGCCTAAACAAGATTCTCTCGGTCCCATCGTTCAAAATGGAGACGGTCAGATCGATTCTGACCCTAGTTCAAGAGGGGCAATTTATGACGACAATAGACTTGAAGGATGCCTACCTTCACATGCCAATCCACAAGGACCATGTCAGGTTCCTAAGATTCACATTTCTGGACCAACACTTCCAGTTTGTGGCCCTACTGTTTGGTCTGGCGCCCGCCCCAAGAGTCTTTACGAAGGTTTTGGGGATGCTGCTCGTAGTAACGAGAGCCAGAGGTATTGCGGTGGCTTATTATCTGGACGATATTCTGGTTCAGGCTCCATCTTGCAATCTCGCAAAGGACCACTTGAGGGCTCTTCTTCTTCTCCTTCGATCCCATGGATGGAAGATAAACAAAGGAAAGAGTTCTCTGGTCCCCAGCAACAGGGTGGAGTTCCTGGGTACGATAATAGATTCCATATCGATGAATATATTCTTTACAGAGCAGAGACGTTCCGAGATTGTGTCCAGCTGCCTTGCCCTTCAGACCTCCTCAAGGTCATCTGTGGCCAGGTGTATGAAGGTGATTGGGCTCATGATATCCAGCATAGATGTCATTCCTTTTGTCAGGTTCCATCTCAGACCTTTTCAGTTATGCATGTTGAGACAATGGAACGGCAATCACTCAGATCTATCCCAACAGATCTCTTTGGACAACCGAGTGAGGGAATCCCTCTCTTGGTGAATCTGTCTGGGATAGCTGGCCGAGGGGACATCCTGGGAGATTGTGACGACTGACGCAAGTCTGTCAGGATGGGGAGCTGTTTGGGGTGCCAGAAGGGCACAAGGCAAGTGGATATTCTGGAACTTCAGGCGATATTTAACGCTCTGAAGGCTCGGCCCCACCTGGGGTCGTCCCGATTCATCATATTCCAGTCGGACAACATTACCTCGTTGGCTTACATAAACTATCAGGGGGGAACGAGAAACTCCTTAGCCATGAGGGAAGTATCTCGGATTCTGGAATGGGCAGAGACTCACAATTGTTCGCTCTCTGCGATCCACATTCCGGGTGTGGACAACTGGGAAGCAGACTTTCTCAGTAGACAATTGTTTCATCCGGGGGAATGGTCTCTCCATCCCGAAGGTGTTTGTGGAGATCTGCAACAGATGGGGGACGCCGGAGATAGACCTCATGGCGTCCAGACTCAACTTCAAGCTACCCAGATACGGGTCGCGGTCCAGGGACCCTTAGGCAGAGCTGATAGATGCCTTAGTGGTGCCTTAGGAGTTCAATCTAATTTAAATTTTTCCACAGTTGCCACTTCTTCTTCGAGTGGTGGCCCGCATCAAACAGGAGCAAACTTTGACCATTCTGATTGTTCCGTTGTGGCCGCGGAGGACGTGGTTTGCGGATCTGGTGGGGATGTCATCGTCTCCTCCATGGAGGTTGCCCTGTCCCAGAGATCTGCTTGTTCAGGGTCCCTTTCTACACCAAAATCTCGATTCTCTGAGGCTGACTGCGTGGAGATTGAATGCCTAGTCTTGGCCAAGAGAGGTTTTTCTGAGAGAGTAATTGATACTCTCATCCAGGACAGGAAGCCAGTCACTCGTCGCATCTATCATAAGGTGTGGATGACCTACTTATCCTGGTGTAAAGACCATGGATATCCCTGGCACAAGGTTAGGGTATCCAGGATTCTAGCCTTTCTCCAGGATGGATTGGATAAGGGCCTTGTCGCCAGTTCCTTAAAGGGACAGATTTCGGCGTTATCAGTGCTGTTACACAAGAAGCTAGCGGATCTTCCTGATATTCAGTCCTTTGTTCAGGCTCTGTCTAGGATCAGACCTGCCTTTAGAAATTCTGCTCCTCCTTGGAGTTTAAATTTGGTTCTTAAGGTGTTGCAGTGGGCTCTGTTTGAGCCTATGCATGCGCTTGACATTAAGATTCTTTCCTGGAAGGTTCTATTTCTTCTGGCTATTGCATCGGCTTGCAGAGTCTCTGAGTTAGCGGCCTTGCAATCTGAGCCCTCTTACCTGGTCTTTCAAGCTGATAAGGCTGTGCTTCGTACTGGGTTGGGATTTCTTCCCAAGGTGGTGTCAGATCGTAGCATCAATCAGGAGATAGTAATTCCTTCTTTGTGTCCTAACCCTTCTTCGTCTAAGGAAAGGTTACTATATAACTTGGATGTGATTCGAACCTTGAAGTTTTATCTACAGGCCACGATAGATTTCAGACAGATTTTGTCTTTATTTGTGGTGTATTCAGGGAAGCATAAGGGGCAGAGGGCCTCTTCCACTTCTCTGTCCTTTTGGTTGAGGAGGATTATCCATTTGGCCTAATAGACATCCATACATAAGCCTCCTCAGAGGATTACGGCTCACTCAACTAGAGCTGTGGCCTCTTCTTGAGCCTTTAAGAACGAGGCCTCTGTGGAACAGATTTGTAAGGCGGCTACTTGGTCCTCCTTACATACTTTTACAAATGTGTGATGTCTTTGCTTCGGCGGAAGCTGTTTTTGGGAGAAATGTTCTGCAGGCTGTGGTACCCTCTGTATACTGTCCGCCTCCTTTTACCCTCCCATTAAGATGGAAAACATAAATTATGCTTACCTGATAATTTCATTTCCATCTGTGGGAGGAGAGTCCACTGCTCCCGCCCATTTGCTCTGGTGGGCGGACCTAAATTTTAATATTATTCTTCTGGCACCATTTATATCCTGATATTTCTCTTCCTGTTCCTTGTTCCCTTGGCAGAATGACGGGGGGATGAGGGGAGTGGGGGAGGTATTTAAGCCTTTGGCTGGGGTGTCTTTGCCTCCTCCTGGTGGCCAGGTTCTTAATTCCCACAAGTAATGAATGAAGCAGTGGACTCTCCTCCCACAGATGAAAATGAAATTATCAGGTAAGCATAATTTGTTTTTTTGCCCTAGGCAATTCTATAACTGCAGTATATATGTTTCGGCCTACTTAAAAAAAAAAGGCACTTACCTAGAGCAGCAGATTTTTTTTGGAGGGCAGCACTTTTTTAGTTTTACTACACACACGCTCCCTAGACCCACACATATACCCCCACTGCACTATACACCACAAACTCACACACACATATACACCCCCCACTGCACTACACACCACAAACTCACACACATATATGCACCCCCCACTGCACTACACACCACAAACTCACACTCACAAATACACACCTACACTACACTACACACCGCAAACTCACACTCACATATACACACCTACACTGCACTACACACCACAAACTCACACGCACATATACACACCTACACTGCACTACACACCACAAACTCACACGCACATATACACACCTACACTGCACTACACACCACAAACTCACACGCACATATACACACCTACACTGCACTACACACCACAAACTCACACTCACATATACACACCTACACTGCACTTCACACCACAAACTCACACTCACATATACACACCTACACTGCACTACACACCACAAACTCAAACTCACATATATACACCCACAATGCACTACACACCACAAACTCACACACACATATAAACACCCACACTGCACTACACACCACAAACTCCCACACACATATACACACCTACACTGCACTACACACCACAAACTCACACGCACATATACACACCCACAATGCACTACACACCACAAACTCACACTCACATATACACACCTACACTGCACTACACACCACAAACTCACACTCACATATACACACCTACACTGCACTACACACCACAAACTCACACTCACATATACACACCTACACTGCACTACACACCACAAACTCTCACACACATATACACACCTACACTTCACTACACACCACACACACATATACACACCTACACTGCACTACACACCACAAACTCACACACACATATACACACCTACACTGCACTACACACCACAAACTCACACACACATATACACTCCCACAATACACTACACACCTACACTGCACTACAAACCACAAACTCATACACATATATATATATATACAAACCTACACTGCACTACACACCACAAACTCACACACACATATACACACCCACACTACACTACACACCACAAACTCACACGCACATACACACCTACACTGCACTACACACCAGAAACTCACACACACACGCATATACACACCTACACTACACACCACAAACTCACACTCACATATACACACCTACACTGCACTACACACCACAAACTCACACTCACATATACACACCTACACTGCACTACACACCACACACATATACACACCTACACTAAACTCACACACACATATACACACCTACACTGTTCTACACACCACAAACTCATACACATATATACACACCTACACTGCACTACAAACCACAAACTCATACACATATATACACACCTACACTTCACTACACACCACAAACTCACACACACATATACACACCTACACTGTTCTACACACCACAAACTCATACACATATATACACACCTACACTGCACTACACACCACAAACTCTCACACACATATACACACCTACACTTCACTACACACCACAAACTCACACGCACATATACACACCTACACTGCACTACACACCACAAACTCACACTCACATATACACACCTACACTGCACTTCACACCACAAACTCACACTCACATATACACACCTACACTGCACTACACACCACAAACTCAAACTCACATATATACACCCACAATGCACTACACACCACAAACTCACACACACATATAAACACCCACACTGCACTACACACCACAAACTCCCACACACATATACACACCTACACTGCACTACACACCACAAACTCACACGCACATATACACACCCACAATGCACTACACACCACAAACTCACACTCACATATACACACCTACACTGCACTACACACCACAAACTCACACTCACATATACACACCTACACTGCACTACACACCACAAACTCACACTCACATATACACACCTACACTGCACTACACACCACAAACTCTCACACACATATACACACCTACACTTCACTACACACCACACACACATATACACACCTACACTGCACTACACACCACAAACTCACACACACATATACACACCTACACTGCACTACACACCACAAACTCACACACACATATACACTCCCACAATACACTACACACCTACACTGCACTACAAACCACAAACTCATACACATATATATATATATATACAAACCTACACTGCACTACACACCACAAACTCACACACACATATACACACCCACACTACACTACACACCACAAACTCACACGCACATACACACCTACACTGCACTACACACCAGAAACTCACACACACACGCATATACACACCTACACTACACACCACAAACTCACACTCACATATACACACCTACACTGCACTACACACCACAAACTCACACTCACATATACACACCTACACTGCACTACACACCACACACATATACACACCTACACTAAACTCACACACACATATACACACCTACACTGTTCTACACACCACAAACTCATACACATATATACACACCTACACTGCACTACAAACCACAAACTCATACACATATATACACACCTACACTGCACTACACACCACAAACTCACACATATACGCACCTACACTGCACTACAAACCACAAACTCACAAACTCTTATACACACCTACACTGCACTACACACCACAAACTCACAAACTCATATACACACCCACACTGCACTACACACCACAAACTCACACACACATATACACACCCACACTGCACTACACACCACAAACTCACACCCACACTGCACTACAAACCACAAACTCACACACATATAAATACCTACACTGCACTATACACCACAAACTCCCACACACATATACACACCTACACTGCACTACACACCACAAACTCACACACATATATACACACCCACACTTGAACGTGTACTTTGAAAAAAATCATGTTACACCCTTGCCAAAAGAAGAATGTTAGGTGCCTAGGGCAGCACAAAACCTAAATGCGTCACTGAGTATATCTCCTTACTCACAGACAATTTTTTTTTTTTTTTTTGCATCCAAAAATTCCATGCTCATATACATCTATCTGAGAATTTAATAAACTTATTTTTTAAGAAAAACATATAGGTATAGCATAACTAAAATATTTGCTTAAACCTCTGAATGAAGCAGGACCCTTGTCTTAGAAAAGGTTTTTTCTTGCACTTAATAATACTTCCCTGTCACATATAAATGCTTTCCATTCTAGCCTATTCAGGCTATATATAGTCCTGTATTATATCATTTTGAAAACTGCAGTTTTTTATGTAAAATATTTTAAACTACTTAAAATATCCACATGGAAATTTCCACATTTTATTTATTTATAATAACCAAATCTCAGCCAAATTATTTTTTCTTTCATGAGATGGTGAGAGCCCACAAGTCATTCTGTGTGGGAATTCCCCTATTGACCACTAGGAGTAGGCAAAAGGTATCCCAGCACACCACTTTAAATCCAGCTTTAAATCGCTTCCACTTTCCATGATCCTTAATTATTATTTTTTTACTCAATAAGGAGGAGGTCAAAGTGAAATTCAGACCTGCTCATTTTTGAGAATAGTCCTCAAACTGATCGGAGACCCGTTTCCTCCTCGTAGTAGTAACCTGTCATTCAGAGGGCCAGACAAGGAGTTGTCAACCAGGCATTGAGAAATGTTGCAGGCCTCCCAGGTAAAATATGAACTTGTCTACCAATCCCTTTGTCTACAGTGAATTGCACCTTGTGGGATTCACAGGCAGGACCAGACTGGGAGATTAAACCAGCCCTGGACATTTTTGAAGACTGGCCGAGTTGCCCAGCCTCCCGGCCCAGCACCTTCCCCCCTTGATCATGCCCTTTACCTTGTGGCTGTCAGGAGTGGAGCAAAAGACTTGCTCCCTGACCTTACTGGAGGCTCTCTCTACACAAGGGATTTGGCCCTGCAGTGCCATCGTCCCACCAGAGGCTCCCTCGGCACAAGTAATGTAGCCCTGCAGTGCCGGCGTCCTACCAGGAAATCTCCCGGTATCACGACTGGCCAATCCGGCACTGTCCACAGCCTTCCCTAGGTGAAATGTGGACTTTTCCACCAGTCCCCTGGGTTGCAGATGCTGTTATTGATTTAAATTGTTAGAATCATGCTTGCACTACCTAGGATGGTCTTGTCTACTGGAATCAAGTTGCTGCAGCTGAAGTAAGCACAGTGGACAAAGGTGCTGACAGGTAAGTACTTTGCACTTTCATAGCCCACCAGCTATTAATATGAACATGTACACATAGTCTGGGGTCATATATTTGTAAAAAATACATTTTATATTAGCAGTTTATGGCACTTTTAAATATTTAGATTTTTTTAAGGTTAGAAGGTCAGTAGTTACTTCTGAGCTGTACACTGCGTATATTCCATTTCATGCGCTAAATTTCCTCTTGTTTCCTTCGGGTTCTTGGCTTTATTGCTCACAGGTAGCGCAAGTGCACTAAAGGTTAATCATTTATCACACTTTTTAAGACGCCTTTTCTGAGATAAATCCGTTCCTGTTCCAGTATTGCTGTAACCTATTTAGCATGTGAGGAAGCCTCTCAGGGCTGGTGTAGGTGGTTAGGTATTCTGATCAACAGAGCTTTTGGGGGGGATTATTTATTTCTCGAGTGTCTCGCAGTCCTTTAAAGTGAATGTCAATTTTGATGAATTAGTGCCCGATTTTTAATAAACCTATTAAAAACAAGGGCACTTTAACTCATCAAAATTGACATTTCACTAGTTTTCTTCAAAAACCTACCTTTTAATCCTGTCAGCCGCTCCAGCGATTTCCCTGGCCGTCGGAAGCCTCTGCGACGTCAGAAATTACGAATCCGGCTTCCTCCAATCACGGCTTCCCCCCCGGGGGAATCTTGGCCGGATTCGTCATTCGTCAACAGCTGCCAGGATTAAAAGGTAAGTTTTTGAAGAAAACGAGTGAAATATCAATTTTGATGAATTAAAGTCCCCTTGTTTTTAATAGGATTATTAAAAACTGGGCACTAATTCATCAAAATTGACATTCACTTTAAAGGCCCAAGCTTTTTTGGCTTATGCAGAGATCTGGAATTAATGGCAGTGATTGCTCCAGTTCCAACTCTAGAATTAAGCGAGAGGTTTTATTCAAATCTCTTTATAGTGCCCAAGAAAGAGGGTACTTTTTGGCCTGTTTTGGATCTCAAAATATGGATTTTGGATCTTTTTATATGTATTTGCAATATGACCCTGGTGAGGTCTCTCTGTCTCTCTCTCTATCTCTATCTCTCTCTCTCTCTCTCTCCCCTTGTCTGGGGTATTCGTGCCTGGATTCTTCACTTGTGTTGATTCTGTGTTGTCTATCTAGTCCAGCTCAGCTGCTTCTTTTTCTTTTATATTTATGAACATATTCTGAGGCCTGTGGTTCAATTTTATCTTTTGTAATATATGTTTGTTAGTGCTAAAGTGCTGCATGTGTTTTAGGCAGATTTGTATGCCAGTGTTGCCCTTTATCATATATCCTTTGCTGTACTTTTCTTTAGTTTTTTTTTTAATATAGCAAAAGCAACATTAAATGCTGAAGTTAAGTGATGGATCTACATCATGAGTAGTACTGTCATGTATAGCATGAGTAGTACCATCATGTACAGCATAAGTAGTACTGTCATGTACAGCATGAGTAGTACTGTCATGTACAGCATGAGTAGTACTGTCATGTACAGCATAAGAAGTATTGGCATGTACAGCATGAGTAGTACCATCATGTACAGCATGAGTAGTAATGTAATGTATAGCATTAATAGTACTGTCATGTACAGCATGAGTAGTAATGTCATGTATAGCATCAATAGTACTGTCATGTACAGCATGGGTAGTAATGTCATGTATAGCATCAATAGTACTGTCATGTACAGCATGAGTAGTACTGTCAGGTACAGCATGGGTAGTAATGTCATGTACAGCATGGGTAGTACTGTCATGTATAGCATGAGTAGTATTGTCATGTATAGCATGAGTAGTATTGTCATGAATAGCATGAGTAGTAGTACTGTCATGTACAGCATGAGTAGTAATGTCATGTACAGCATGAGTAGTACCGTCACGTACAGCATGAGTAGTACCATCATGTACAGCATGAGTAGTACCATCACGTACAGCATGAGTAGTACCATCATGTACAGCATGAGTAGTACTGTCATGTACAGCATGAGTAGTACCGTCATGTTTGGGATGTATGTCACTCTGATTTCAAACTTAAAGGGACAGCCTACATTAAAATTGTTATTGTTTAAAAAGATAGATAACGCCTTTACTACCCATTCCCCAGCTTTGCACAACCAACATTGTTATATTAATCTACTTTATAACATTTAAACCTCTAAATTTCTGCCTGTGTCAAAGGCTCTATTGACAGCCTCTTAATCACATGTTTTTGTATTTGCTTTTCACAACAGGAGACTGCTAGTTCATGTGATCCATATAGATAACAATGTGTTCACGCCCGAGAAGTTATTTAAGATTTAGCACAGCACAGTACTAACTGCAAGTCAATTGATAATAAATACAAAGTCATGTGATCAGGGGGCTGTCTGCAGATGCTTAGATACAAGGTAATCACAGAGGTAAAAAGTATATTAATATAACTGTGTTGGTTATGCAAAACTGGGGAATGGGTAATAAAGGGATTATCTATCTTTTTAAACAATAAAAATGCTATTGTAGACTGTCCCTTTAAAGAAGAATCCTGAACATTCCTTAGAGCCACAGTAAGGATGCAGATCATTTCTGCAGCTCTCTGAATGTCTTCTCTTGCTAATAAGTATTATTTTAAGGATATATGTTGCCCAAGGAGGTGTGGGGTGTTTGCACCGGTCCATCTTCAGGAAGCTGGGGATTCTGGTGTACGTCACCCCTCTGGAACAAGCTAGGATGAAGATGCCTTCCAATAGTGTTTACTGCAGAAGATCAGATTAAATCATGTGATGCATGTATTGCAGCAATTATATTAGTAAGGTGTCCCCTCAGCCTTGAGTACATTCCGTGGAATACAGAACCCTGATCCTCCTCCGTGCTGTACAGTGATGAGTTAATATACAGAGGAACTTGTCTGTATCTGTCCCGAATAGGCCAACGCAAAAGTTGTGATAAAAACAGTGATTCATTTCTAATGCATAAATATAAAAATATTTTTTTTCCCTTTAAGTCAGTTATTCTGCAGCCTACTCTTAGAACATATTTGTTATCCATCTTTTAATACATTTGTGAATGTTTATTTTGTTATGTCGTTTAATTGTATTTAGTTAATCTGTGCTAATCAGTGTTACTTGTAGCTGTGGCAACTTGCACAGGGAGTGTTTGCTGCCCTCTCTCTGACATTTCCAGATTTCTTCTCTAACCCCTTCAGCGCTCTCTCCTGCCAAACCAAAATGCTTTTAGAAAAGGTACGTCTGCAGCCTCTGTGGAGGAGTTCAAATTTAGGCTAATTTATGTAGGTATGTGTAGGTTTTTACCACATGTGAGGCTTCCTCAATTCTTTAAGGCTTTTTAATTATCAGTTTACTGTACTTGTCTGGTTCTGGGTCTTTTAGGCATGACCCCGATTTTAAATCCTAAATTAATTTATAAATCTTATGCCTCCACTGGTTTTTGGATTTCAACTTAGATTTAGACTCATCCTCTAGGTCCTAGATTATAAGTCTAAATCTCACCCTAGAGTCTAGGAGAAGCCATTCACCTTTTAGATATCCATCCTTTTCATTTTGAGAGAATAAAAAAAAATGTATCTTGTGTTTCACATGAATAAAGCTAAAAAAAATTGCTTGGGAAGTTGTACTTGTATTTAATATATCCAAAAGTACCATCCAACCTTTTAAAAGCGCACTCAGCTTACCTATCCATAGAATCCTTCAGAGTCTTTAGGGAGTTAGTCATTGAACCTGCTTTAGTTGAACAGATTCTGGATAACTAGCTCTTTCCGTTATCTATACTATTGATCTGCATTCTCTGCTAAATGCCATACAGCTTTGATGCCTGGTCAGCCAATCATAGCTCTAAGCATATGTCTATGGTCAATCTCTTTTGAATGAAACCTGTTTTGGTTTATTTGTACCAAGTTTTTGAAGCTTCTAATTGGAGAAGGCGGCTTTCAGTGCAGCTCTGTTCTTTTCCTCTTACTACTGTATTAATTCCTGTTAGTTAGTTTAGACATATTCTCTCTCTTTCTAATGCTGAGCTCCCTTCATTGAATTACAGCACAGATCGTACTTCCATATTTTAGTCACCTCGGGGCATACTTCACTTTAAGTGTTTATTTTCTGTTTGCTTTCAGTGTACAAGTTCAAAAAAGTTTATTCACTCTTCATGTATAAAAAAAAAAGTAAAAAAATCTACTTTTTTTCTTCTTTACAAATAGTAAAACAAACAGAAAAAAAACAATACAATTGACATGACAGCTGTGTGGACTAAATGAATTAAGCATCACTGATGCATTCCCTTCCCTGAGAACAGACGCTGCCACAGCCAGGACTATCAATATCTGGATGAAAATAATTACTTCAGCAAGAATTGTTTTCTTCTCTGATGACTTTTGGACACCTTACTTTTAATCAGTCCGCCATCAAATGAAGCATCACAAATATTTAGTGAGAGTGTTCACTGTTTAACCACTGCAAGGCTATGGCTGAATGTTTAGTCATCTGACACTGCTTCTATGCACAAGCTGATGACTTTACCATTTAATGGCAAATTGTTGTTTAGTTGACTTAGACACTGTTATAAAGAAACTTTTCTTCTATGTGATAAAGCAATAATCACCTTGAACCACATCTGCAAGAGTCAGATTTCTGTAGCAGGAACAGACTGTAGGTAGCTTTGATGCATTCATCACAACTGACAGATGTGGAAATTAAAGGGACAGTCTACTACAGAATTTTTATTGTTTAAAAAGATACATAATCCATTTATTACCCATTCCCCAGTTTTGCATAACCAACACAGTTATATTAATACACATTTTACATCTGTGATTACCTTATATCTAAGCCTCTGCAGACTGCCCCCTTATTTCAGTTCTTTTGGCAAGCTTGCATTATAGCCAATCAGTGCCCTCTCATAAATAATTTCACATGGCACACATGAACTAGCTGTGAAAAACTGTCAAATGCATTCAGATAAGAGGCAACCTTCAAGGGCTTAGAAATTAGCATATGAGCCTACCTAGGTTTAGCATTTAACAAAGATAACCAAGAGAACAAAGCAAATTTGATGATACAATTTAAATAAAAAAGTTGTTTAAAATTACATGCCCTATCTGAATCATGAAAGTTTAATTTTGACTAGGCCGTCCCTTTAAGTTAAAGGGATAATCCATAGACAAGCCATAGACAAGCCAAAGTTCAGTAAAGAGAAGTCTATCAGCAGTCAGGTGTCACAGCAAAAAGACATAAAAGTAGAGTAGTCCAGAGAACAGAGCCAGGGGTCTTTTAACTACAGAATCAGCCCAAATGGTGAGGTACAGACAGTGGTTAGACAGTATGTAGGTCAGAAGGCAGTCCAGGGTCAAGATCAGGAGGGCAGGCTGGGAACAAGAATACTAGGACTTCAATACAGATTAACCAAGCACTGAATGGGAGACCGAAATGACCTTTTAACACCTCCCATTCAGACTTTGCACTTCACTTCGATAGGAGACCCATACAATGCTATCCTAGCACATTTGCAGACAGTTCCTCAAAAATGAAGAATGTACATTACACAGCACTGTCAGCCTCGCTAAGCCAAAAGCTTCTGAGCATGGCGCGAACATCCAAACCTACAGTCCCTTTATGAATAGTGCGCCCATCAGCCTTGCCAGACATCACAGCCCGACTCTTATCTCGCTCTAGGACCCAACGCTTGTGTTTCAGTGCCGCAGGGCCTGGCATGGGGGTAGCAAATGCTAATTTAATTTCCAGGATAAGAAGCCAAAACCTTGTTCAAATTCAACCTTGTTTATGTCGGCATCTCTCACAATTTTGGGCTCCTCTTGGATAACAAAACGTTTGTCATGGTTTCAGACAGGTGTCACCCCAAAGCCCTTTCAAGCCCAGTGAGGCTGACACTACCATCATTTCTTCAGTGGACCATCTGGAGAGTGGCCTGTTAGACCTCTTACAAAATATTAAAATATATGGTGAAGCCAAGTGACTTGTGCTCTTATGTTCACAGTAGGGTTATCAGGGGCAATCTTTTTTTATTTTATTTTTTATTTATTTTTATTCTGTTTATTTGTGCTGCTGAATATAGTTTTTATGTTTACCTAATAACTGAGGTTTAAAACCAAACCAGTTCACACCTATAAGCCATATAAGAATAAAGAAAATATGCTTTAACTTGTCTGTGCTGCATTCAGCTTAGTAGTGGGTGTCATCATTTAGTAAACGCACCTTGACCTGTATTTCAATATATACAGTACAGTCATAATTTGGTGTTTTTATAGTAAACTCCTATTATATTCATTTTCTTTCATAAACACAGATATGGAAGAAAACATAAGTCCTTTTCTACTGTGTATAATTCCTACCCTATTTTTAATACTGATTGTAAAATATTCTAGAAAACATTCACATTTTATGTAAAAACAGAAACAAATATTGTGTTAAGAAATTCTTCCTGACTTTTCTGTGTAGTGAGATATACCAGCTAGATATTCGTAAGTGTAATACAGGGCACGTGAATCCCAAGCTGATATAATAATTGTATGCATATTTAGATTTTTGCACATCATTTTTAGTGTTTAATGTCAGGTTAGAGTGTAATGTCAGTAATACAACTGGTGCACAGGATTTTGGTAGGTTAATGTCTAATGTCAGTAGGATAACTGGTGCACAGGATTTTGATAGGTTAGAGTGTAATGTCAGTAGTACAACTGGTGTACATGATTTTGGTAGGTTAGTGTCTAATGTCAGTAGGAAAACAGGTTCACAGGATTTTGGTAGTTTAGAGTGTAATGTCTGTATGATAACTGATGCACAGGATTTTTGTAGGTTAGCATTACCACGTGATAGGATCTGTATTTCAGCTAGCAAGCAAGTTTAAGTTTTTAACTTACAACAGGGACTGTTCAATAATTTTTTTTTGTTTTTCACAGGAGCCAAGAGTGAAGATCCAGATTTCCCAAAGATTCAGTGGCCTACACCAGAACTCTGCCCCTTCTGTCGAATCCATGAAGAGGGTAAGGAATCAACATGGGATTACCCAAATATGCTGAATTTTATGAAGACTCATTTTGCCAAGGATAATATAAATTATGAGTATTTGGAAGATGAGAAGGTGCTTCTGGAAAATCAAAGAAAGAATGAGAGCAATCAAAGGAATAAAAGGGATCTCTCAGAGTTGAAGGCTCCAAGCTACAATGAAGAAAAGATCTCGCTGTCCAAAGTGGAAGAAAATAATGCAGACAAGAAAGACGATAAAGAAACAATTGCACACCATAGACCAAGTATCATAAAAATGAAACTTGCAGTCCATCCCCAAGCTGAAGATGAGGTTAATGAAGAAATAGTGGACTTGGACTCATTTTCAAATCGTTTGTATCCAGTCAAATTACTAAAAGATCCCAATCTGCTTAATGAAGTACATGCACGTCACCCTGAGACATTGCTGGACCCCCCTGATGCTGAGTTTGATCCAGTTGCAGCAAGAGAGAGGCTTTTGAAGAGAGGAGTTGATACAAAGTATCTTGTTGGAGTGGTCATGGAAAATGGGGAGATCAATTGGAAAGGGCGCTGGGTGAAGATGCTGGAAGTTGGATTCTCACGTTTAGACATTAGTCTTTGTGTCGTTCTTTATTTTCTATCCAGCATGTGCTTGCTCATTATGTATCTGTACCTGAGTCTCAGGACACGGTTCCTTAAGCCACGCTGTTCATGTCCTCAAGCGTAAAATGAACCATTATCTGTGCACTTGAGTATGACCATCCTGGTGCTCTGAATATCCCACAGAGCAGAGTTCGTACAAACAGTGTTTAAAGTGCCTTTAGGAATGTTCTCTTAGGACCAAAATGATTCAACTGTAGTTTTATCTGATTTTATCTGCCTTAAATAAAACATAAAACCAAACAACTGTAATTAATTTTAATCATAATAAACATTTAATATTTTTAATAAACGTATTTAAATCAGCACCACTGGTATAATATATAAGAGAGTAGCCACAAAATGTAAACTAGAGATACATTTACAAAAAGTGCACGGTAGTGGTAGTAGTAAAAAATAATACAATAAGAAAAGTAGACCACTCTTGTCCAGCACAGGACTATAACTCTATCATAAAACATCCCACATACAAACAGAAACTCAGGAGAGAGAGATATAGACCCTCCGCCAATGTATAAGAAAATGTATTATAACAATAGACAACATATGTAAATCTACTTCCAGTTTGCAACATGAACATATCAGTAAATGACATATACACAATCATATGATTAATGCATCAATTATATCGTTCCAAAAGAAATAGATCAATATTGGGCAATATTGTTCTTGGTACATTTAATTTCAAAATCAAGCGTTCAGATATCAATATGTCCAACCAAGAGCCAATTTAGAGTTCACAACCCTCCATTCTTATTAGACATATTCGACCACAGCGAAAAAGCGGTATTGTCCCAAACACTTCTTGACAACCATGTATTCTCCATAATTTAAAAGCAGATCTTCATATCTACCAATATTGGAACAGATCAAACAAAACTTTAATCCTTCAACATAGGATATGTAACATGATAAGTAACATACAGCGTGATGCCAATATCGCTGTTGCTTTTAAAGCAATGCTGTTTCGCCTGTCTTCTTAAGGCATATTGCAATTTACTTGAATTTATCGCTCTGTTACCTTTATTCATGTGTGCTTCATTCCGTTGTTCCGAAGTGGGATATCCGGTATACCTGCAAACTGGCTGTAGACATCAGCGGTTTCGCAGCTGACAAACAGTGGTACCGCTGATGTCTACAGCTTGCAGGTCGTTTTGGGCCACATGTGAGGCGTGCTTATGCACTCAATTGCCTCTGGATATTCGCAACCACCTTGGTTTTGAAAGAACTACAACCTTGCGGTAAATCTCAAAAGGTAACCATATACCGGATATCCCACTTCAGAACAACGGAATGAAGCACACATGAATAAAGGTAACACAGCGATAAATTCAATTAAATTGCAATATGCGTTAAGAAGACAGGTGAAACAGCATTGCTTTTAAAGCAACAGCGATATTGGCATCACGCTGTATGTTACTTATCATGTTACATATCCTTTGTTGAAGGATTCAAATTTTGCTTGATCTGTTCCAATATTGGTAGATATGAGGATCTGCTTTTAAATTATGGAGAATACATGGTTGTCAAGAAGTGTTTGGGACAATACCTAACGTTTGTCTTTAGATTACAAATGCAGCTTTTTCGCTGTGGTCTAATATGTCTAATAAGAATGGTGGGCTGTGAAATTGGCTCTTGGTTGGACATATTGATATCTGAACGCTTGATTTTGAAATTAAATGTACCAAGAATAATATTGCCCAATATTGATCTATTTCTTTTGGAACGATATAATTGATGCATTAATCATATGATTGCGTATATGTCCTTTACTGATATGTTCATGTTGCAAACTGGAAGTAGATTTACATATGTTGTCTATTGTTATAATACATTTTCTTTATACATTGGCTGAGGGTTTATCTCTCTCTCTCCTGAGTTTCTGTTTGTATGTGGGATGTTTTATGATAGAGTTATAGTCCTGTGCTGGACAATAGTGGTCTACTTTTCTTATTGTATTATTTAATATTTTTAATTTAATTTTTTATGGCAATGTGTTGCCTTAGAGACTTTTATAATCCTAATACTGATTTTCTTAATACTGATCTTTTTATAATGTATGCATCTTGACATAAATGTTTACCTACTTTTGACTCCTGTGACGGATTTTAACTAAAGGGGAACTTTATTATTTTACACATAACAACCCTTCCACACACCCACACCGCCACCACAACACACACACACACACACACCACCACAACACACACACACACCACCACCACAACACACACACACCACCACAACACACACACACCACCACAACACACACACAACACACACACACCACCACCACAACACACACACCACCACCACCACAACACACACACACCACCACCACCACAACACACACACACACCACCACCACAACACACACACACACACACACCACCACCACAACACACACACACCACCACCACAACACACACACACACCACCACCACAACACACACACACACCACCACCACAACACACACACACCACCACCACAACACACACAGACACACACCACCACCACAACACACACACACCACCACCACAACACACACACAGACACACACCACCACCACAACACACACACACCACCACAACAACACACACACACCACCACCACAACACACACACACACAAAAATCTTGTAAAATACTCAAGCAGTTGATAACGTTTTAGTTGTTGTGTTTTGTTTTTTTAACCTGTTTGGTGGTAAATCCCTTGTAACAAAAATATGAGTCAGATATAAGTTGTAAGAGCCTGAAGCTGCTAATGTCAAAAAGGGAATACAATGCTTGTTCAAACACCGGAAAACGCTATTTGTGTTAAAGCATGTGGGATTTTAAACTACTTTTATTTTCATGTAAAGAAATCTGTTGTATGGTTTATTAAAATACCCTGTTTCTTTTACTCTCACAATGTACACAGTAAAGGGTTGTGCCATACTATATATTAGGGAAGACTGTTTAATTTGGCTCTGTACAAAAAAAAAAATTAAGCATAAATACTTTATACTAAAAAAAAAAAGTTTTACCATTGCTAATAGTGGCAAGACGGTTTAATAATTAGTGGCCAAATTTGATGAGCATCAGTAGGCTGGTGGTTATGGCAATACGGTGATGGACGGAAGCCTTTGTGTAGGTTTGGGGGTATTATGTTATGTATGACAACTAAAAAATAATCTTGTCTTTGCAATGGGCTGCATGTGGCTGCTTGTTTTAGCTGAATAAATTATTTTTGTTAATATACTGATGTTTTTGTGTTTTTTGTTGTTGTACTTTTGTGAATTTATTTCTAAAGGTTATCTGATCTGCACAGCACACACATCAATATCCTCATACAAGAGTTCCGCATCCAAGTGGGTGATACACTAATTTCCCTGTTGCTGTCTACAGAGATTCATTTAATTTAACAAGCGCTACCCAGGGTCTGAACCAAAAATGTGCCGGTTCCTAAGCTTACAATCCTGCTTTTCCTATAAGGATACCAAGAGAACGAAGACAAATTGATAGTAGGAGTAAATTAGAAAGTTGCTTATTCCTTTTAAGCCTTTGGCTTTTTGCAACCTAGCAGCAGCCCTAGATATTATAGTTAAAGTGATGGTAAATCTTAGCATTTCTGAAACACTAGGATCTACCATTGGAACAAATAAAGGGGACTTTAATTCATAAAGTATAAAATACTTCATGCTGAAAGCTCCTTTATTTGTTCCAAGCGATCACTGCACTAAGCTGCTAAGGCAGCCCACCGGCAGAATGCTAACTTCGCTATCTGGCAAAGAGGTGACGTTTCCACCTCTTAGCCAATAGCCGTGCAGGAAATCTGGCTTGGTGCCGCATATTGTGGCGCCAAGCCAGATTTCCCACAATGTTACCGCCTGGAATTATTAGGGTGACCATATTGCCGCTTTAAAAAGGGACACATATGAAAAATACATATGTCAGGGCTGTTTAAAGAAATGTTTTGTATAAGAACCCTGACGTGTATTTTTCATATGTGTTCCTTCTTAAAGCAGCAATATGGTCATCCTAGGAATTATGCATGTTCCAGCCCTGCTTAAAGGGATATTCTACACCAGAATTTTTGTTGTTTTAAAAGATAGATAATCCCTTTATTACCCATTCCCAAGTTTTGTATAACCAACACAGTTATAATACTTTTAACCTCTGTGATTATCTTGTATCTAAGCCTCTGCAAACTGCCCCTTTATTTCAGTTATTTTGACAGACTTGCAGTTTAGCCAATCAGTGCCTGCTCCCAGATAACTTCACGTGCACGAGCACAGTGTTATCTATATGAAACACATGAACTAACACCCTCTAGTGGTGGAAAAATTGTTAAAATGCATTCTGAAAAGAGGTGGCCTTCAAGGTCTAAGAAATTAGCATATGAACCTCCTAGGTTAAGCTTTCAACTAAGAATACCAAAAGAACAAAGCAAAATTGGTGATAAAAGTAAGGTTGAAAATTGTTTAAAATTACATGCTCTATCTGAATCATGAAAGTTTATTTTGGCCTAAACTGTTCCTTTAACTCCCTCTGTCTGCCTACTGCCTGTAATAACACCCGTTCCAGACCTGCTTAACTTCCTCTGTCTGCCTACCGCCTGGAATAACACCCGTTCCAGACCTGCTTAACTTCCTCTGTCTGCCTACCGCCTGGAATAACACCCGTTCCAGACCTGCTTAACTTCCTCTGTCTGCCTACCGCCTGGAATAACACCCGTTCCAGACCTGCTTAACTTCCTCTGTCTGCCTACCGCCTGGAATAACACCCGTTCCAGACCTGCTTAACTCCCTCTGTCTGCCTACCGCCTGGAATAACGCCCATTTCAGCCCGATGCTTTTCATCACGTAGTCAAGATATTCTGGCGCACTACACTCCCATCACACTAACTACACAAGAAAAGGGGGAACACAATAAAAGTGGGACATTTAGTATTAATTTTACTGCGGCCATCTTCTTTCCTAGCAAGGTGCAACTATCCCTTGTCACTGTACAACAGCCTTCTCAGCCCTGTATCCCACCCCCCACCATTTGCTATTTGTTATACTCCTATCACACTGCACCCAGTGTCTCTACCCTTCTCCCATACCCACTTCCACATCATCACCCCAAAGGATATTGTACCTTACCTCTTGCCCACTTTCCCCCCATTTCCTCCAGACACACAACCACTACACTCCCACCCCATTCCTTTACTCCCCCTTATCACACTACCTATACAGACCTCATACTGGCAATTGCTATACAGCCAATACAGCTTTTCTTTTTAATATTTTATAGTTGCACTTCTGCTTGGAAGAATGTCCTATGCAAGTTGTTATAATCAATGAATATCTAATTACTGGTCTTTTGTGAAAAAACAAAGCCATATTCTTGTTTCTTTTTGAGACTTGGTTTTATATATTGCAACAGTTATTGCAATCTGGGTCTGACTCTGTATTGCATGTTCAATCCTTAATACCATAACTAATAACACTTTAATAGATGTTTACTCCAGGAGTATATAATGAGTGTGAAAATGCTGGAGAAATGCTTAAATAATGCGTTACACTTTAAAGGGACGGTAAAGT
The DNA here is from genome assembly GCF_027579735.1 of Bombina bombina. NCBI lineage: Eukaryota > Metazoa > Chordata > Amphibia > Anura > Bombinatoridae > Bombina > Bombina bombina. The sequence goes on from NC_069508.1 coordinate 33,716,795, forward strand.
CAAAATTAAACTTTTATGATTCAGATAGAGAATACAATTTTAAACAACTTTCCAATTTACTTCTGTTATCAAATTTGCTTCATTCTCTTGGTATCTTTTATTGAAGAGTACAACTAGGTAGGCTCATCAGAGCTCAGGAGTGTGCACGTGTCTTTAATATTCTATGGTAGCAGTGTTTTGCAACATTGTATAACAAAGCTACAAATAATGCTGCAAAACACTGCTGCCATAGAGTACTAAAGACACGTGCACACTCCTGAGCCCTTATGAGCCTAATAAATGCAGAAAAAGTGTCGCTTACCGATCCGGGGTCTCTTCACCGTGTAATAGAGCAGCGTGTCTTCAGCGTTAGCTCAGCTTCTCCGTCTTGTCTCTTCACCGTCAGGAGCCCAGCAAGAGCGCCTACGTCTCAGGCGCAAACTCAGGATCCAATCACCATACACTTCCGCGCATCACTCACGTACAAGGAGAGGAAAAATCAGCAGGCAAAACTCCAGAACTCCAACAGGTAAAAACAAGCTTTATTGGTGACAAAAAAGTAAAAACAAATTGAGCCTCAGCTCATAGTCGGAATCCGGGGTCACAGAACAGCAACGGCAGACATGTTTCGTGTGGTTCCTCCACACTTGTCAGCAGTGATCAAGTGTGGAGGAACCACACGAAACATGTCTGCAGTTGCTGTTCTGTGACCCCGGATTGCGACTATGAGCTGAGGCTCAATTTGTTTTTACTTGTTGGAGTTCTGGAGTTTTGCCTGCTGATTTTTCCTCTCCTTGTACGTGAGTGATGCCCGGAAGTGTATGGTGATTGGACCCTTATGAGCCTACCTAGTTCTACTTTTCATTAAAAGATACCAAGAGAACAAAGCAAATTTGATAACAGAAGTAAATTGAAAAGTTGTTTAAAATTTCATGCTCTATCCGAATCATACAAACAAACAAAAGAGGGATTAGAAGCGCCAGGTACTCTAACAAAAGAGGGATTAGAAGCGCCAGGTACTCTATTGTTTCCAAACATTGACTAAATTAAACCTAAATAATCAAAAAGAATACTATAAATATGTGAAAATTCATAGGATGTAAAAAAAAACAGCAATCCCATACAAAAAAGCAGTTAAAATAAATATTACCAGCACATATAAAAAATATATATATATAAAAAAAGTTCATAAAAGTCATATACATAGAAAGTTCATGTGCAAATAATCCTACTTTATAGAAGACACAGTCCTAATTCCTCCAAAACACCTTGAAATGGTACTCCTTAATATGCAGCTCCGTTCTTGATCACTGGTGTGATGTCAGTGAAAGGATGAAAACGTGACCGCTAGAAACAAGGAGAACAAGGAACACAGAGGGAGAAAAGGAAATATCATGGTGCAGTATATCCAATAAAATTTGATTTATTACATAAAAAGAAAAAAAGGACAAACAAACTCACAAGTATGACCTCAATCAATATGAGGTATAGTATAGGCGTTAGTGTAGAGTCTCCTACTACACACAAAGGCACTCTTAGTGTCCCACGGTGCAGATGTGTCTGTGGCACCAGACTACAACTTTATATTGGGGAATAGTCCGAAGGCAAATCTACCGCTCCCATAGTAGCTCCTTTTTTTCCTGAATGGCACGGCCTGTGTAGCCCGGCAATGGATCTGAACCAAAACAGGAAGCACTAATGTCACGGTGAGTCTCAGTGGACGTGGCCTATCTATCTGAATCATGAAAGTTTAATTTTGGCTTTACTGTCCCTTTAACTAAAACTATTAGATTATAGTCGTCTAAAACTAGAACAAATTCATTGTGACTAAAACTAAATGGCATTTTAGTCAATAGACTATGACTAAACATAACATACAGAATTCAATTCATTGCAATCCTACTATGTTGATCTTGATGACTATTTTATTTTCCCTGCATCAGCGCTTCCCTAAAGACGACTTTCTTTTACATTTTTTTCCCACCTCTGGATCTGCTTCAAAGCTAAAGGTAATTCAGTAGAGTAGAGCAATAGTTTCAGCAAAAATTATAATACTGCAATTCTGCCGTGTGTACTAATACAACACCAAATGGGTTTGGAAGTCTGTGCTTTTGTCATTTCTCTGGAGCACAGTGAATTTATAACCGAAAAAATAATTTTGCTCTCTGTTCTGTTACTTGATGTTTCCAACTTTATAAATGCTTATGAAACTATAATATGAAAGTATATGTTTAATACTATTTACTGTATAACTTGTTGTCACCACCATGGGATCCTTTGAAAGAATCTTCAGCACCAAATCTTATGGTGCAAGGTTTATCTTTACAAAAGCCTTATTCAATTCTCCATCATAAACTTTTTATAACCGGGGCTGGAATTAATTCATAAGGTGACCTTTCTATTATATAATATTAGCAACCATACAAGTTATAATCTAAAATGGTTTACCGCTTAAAGGGACACAGTACCCAAATTTTTTCTTTCGTGATTCAGATTGAGCATGAAATTTTAAGCAACTTTCTAATTTACTCCTATCATCAAATTTTCTTCATTCTCTTGGTATCTTTATTTGAAATGCAAGAATGTAAGTTTAGATGCCGGCCCATTTTTTGTGAACAACCTGGGTTGTCCTTGCTGATTGGTGGATAAATTCATCCACCAATAAAAAAAAGTGCTGTCCAGAGTACTGAAACAAAAAAAAGCTTAGATGCCTTCTTTTTCAAATAATGATAGCAAGAGAACGAAGAAAAATTGATAATAGGAGTAAATTAGAAAGTTGCTTAAAATTGCATGCTCTTTCTGAATTACAAAAGAAAAAAATTGGGTACAGTGTCCCTTTAAGGACACAAATAAGTCCTTATAGCTAATATAAAGATTTATCTACCAGATCAACCACTTATGGGGGAGCTGATAATTTGCCCTGAGCTCCTGCATTGATATCTGCTAAAATGTTGAAAATCTTGTGAGTATATTTAATTTGGTTTGATCATTCACACATCTTTAGACAGTGTTACACTATTAGGGTGCCTTCTTTTGTTTTGTGTCTACGAGGGACCTCACTAGAATTATTCATGTTAGATAACATGAATACGCAATGCTGATCAATCGCAAACATTTATTTTATATTTAATATTTAAATACATTTTTTATTTATTTATTTAGCATTTTAAGTTATATTTAAATGCACAATAACAAGTACTAAAAAGATAATACCAGGTTTTCCAAAGCATTAAACAGGAATGGATTGCGTAAGCACAAAACTTATATGTTGGGGGGGCTGAGTTAACCGCCATTAGCAGCAGTCGCACTTAAACAGTGCTCTTAACCAAGTTTATTAAAAGTGATCGAAAACGGTCTTTGCAGCATCAGAATACCCACTCTAAAGTGGGCTAAACTAGTGGCCGACAACAGGGTCTGAGGCGTGGGGGCCAGTTAATGTAATTCCCTGCTGCTTGCTGGGACGCTCTTTCCCGGACCTACCACCTCCGGACGGAACCTATGAGAGACCGCAGCTGCGGCCTATAGCGAGACCTGCGTCGGACGGAGAACAGAAAAGCCAAAACGCTTGTAACCCACAGAAACACACCTAGAATTGTGGTGCAAGTAGTTTCAGATGCTGGCTTGTTGACTGCAGGGAGGACTATTCAAGGAAGCCCAGGTCTTTGGGGTAAGAGGAGCGGGAAATCCGCCATCTTTTTTGTTTCTTCACACATCTTGCCCTGATAGCCTGGGGAAGCTGACTGACTCAAGGGCGGAAAAGACATTAGCCATATTCACAGACTCTTGCACTGCTCTATATTGGGCTCTTTTCTTGCCGGTCACAGCCCCCCCAACAACAACAGCAACTACTTTGCTTACACTCTCCTGCTGTGCTGTGGAACTCACCCTACCTGGCACTTGGGACTGAGGCACCCTAGCTTTCCACTTAATAGTTTTTGAGGGATTAATCCCTTCCTAGGTACACACTCTATCTACCGGACTTGCAGTTTAATAGTCAAGTGGGGAGAGGAGATAAAAAAAGAGAAAAAGAGGAAGAAAAGAAAGGGAGGAAAAAAGGATAAGGGAGAGTGAAATAAAATTCAGGCACTTATCTGGACTCTCAACACTCATTTGCACAGCCCTCCTGGTCTCATACCATTGAACTGGCCTGTAACGTTAGGGCACACTCCCGCGAGGTAAGAAGGAAAAAATAAGGAGGTGCCGGTTAAACACAAAACTGTTGGGAACTTGCAGCAGCTCTTCTCCTTACCGGAGCTAACTTGCTAGTACTGGCTACAGGACTTTTACACACAAGGAAGACTAAGGTACTGCTTTCTTATCCTTTGTGGGCTACGGCCTGCTTTAATCCATCCTGCCTTAACCCTCATAATTCCAAAGAGGGGCCCTCTCCTCATCCTTACCTTGCCAAATTCCCTCCTGGGGTGTGTATGGGACATATACATTAGATCTCTACTGTCATCTTTTTAGCCCCTAAGGGCCTCCTGCTTCAGACACCTAGAATTTGACACTCTCTTCCCCCCCTTTCCTGCTGTACGTGGTTGCATCAGGTCATATCCCAATACCCTTCTCCGGCTTGGCCTAGTGGGGGCAAACTCCCTGGGGAGAGTGTACATGAATATTAACTCTCCATTTGTTTTTGCTGGATATTGGTCGGCATAAATTCCTGAAGTACCTGAACTTTGGGCCAAGCTCCTAGCAAGATTACCTTTCAAAACCTATTGACATACTTCTTAATGTTTGAAGGTAGTATGTTGAATATGGCTGCCAAAACCAAGATTGACATCAGGGGGATTATGTTTTAATTCTCTCTATTTTCTTTACATTCAAGTGTGGTTTTCCATTAAGCAGATACATACACCTACTTGGTCCAGAATACTGTATAAAACATGTCTCAAACTGCTAAACGGAGACCAAAACCTTCTCAACCACCCAAAAAGACAGTCGCAGACCACTTTAAAGACCAGCCCATTGGCAAAACTCAATTATACAGAGAGTCTACTTCTGCATTGGATGGGAGCTATTCTGAAAGCAGCATGGATTCCCTGTCTCCTGCATCAGATGCTTTATCTGCAAATATTGTAGATGTTCTAACCAGACGTATGAACCTCCTTCAGGACACGCTAACTAAAGAAATTAAAGGCTCCACAGCAGAGCTTCACAGGGACATTGCAGCATTAGGGGAACGTACTGAAACCCTAGAACGTAAGCAAGAAGACCTGGCTGTAGATCAGGCCCATTTACTATCGTATTCTCAGAGTTTGGCAACCCAGATCTCTGATTTGGAACTAAAGCTGGCCGACATGGAGGACAGGTCCAGACAGAATAATTTTAGGTTCCGGGGGATACCGGAGGAAATTGGCTCCCAAGACCTGGAGTCCTTTGTCTTGGAATTCTGCAATGTCTTACTACCTTCCATAGATCCGCCGAGCCTCTTATTAGACAGAGTCCACAAAGTGGCGCGTCCTAGATCTGTTTCTCAGGACAAACTGAGAGATGTTCTTGCTAGGATCCATTTCTTAACCCACAAAGAGAAGATAATGAGAGAACTGGCCAATAAACCTCAACTACCAGCTAAATTCCTTCAAATTTCGGTCTTCCCAGACATTTCCAGCTACACCTTACAAAGAAAGAGAACCTTTAGAAACATCACTCAAATTTTGAGAACGGAAAACATCAGATATAGATGGGGTTACCCGGCAAAACTGATAGTTTCAAAGAATGGAGAAACTCATACAATTATAGCCCCTCAGGAGGGTTTCGATCTGCTTAAAGAGTGGGGTCTTACCTCATCCGAGCCCCGCCCAGTGGTTGACTCTCTAAATCCTAAGATCCGGTCTGTGGCCCCAGATTTGGCCCCACAGCCACATCGGCCTTTTACAGTGGTTGATTCTCTAAATCCTAAAATTCGGTCTGTGGCCCCAGATTTAGCCCCACGGCCACAACGGCCCATTACATGAACATGGACATTTCTATCTTTTTAGGCCTAAATATGATATAATGGTTCTAGCTTATACACTGTATATTCATTTATATTTCTCGCATATTATTACTACACTATGTTTAGATTTTTAGATTTTAAATAAAAGAAAGGAGTGGGGGTGTTCGTGATCCCTGACCTGAGGTTGTAAATTTAATTGGGGTGCTTTGCCCCTATCCTTTACCTATTCTTTCCTCAGTAGTTGGAGCTCGCGATTGCCTAACACTCCTGCAATTATTCACAGTAGATTGAGTTCCAACAGGTACGCTCAAGTTGAATGTTTAGTACTGTTTAAATAAATACCTAAGAGTCGAGTGTATTAGCATGATACAAATCAGGAACACCACACTGAAAAAAAATTCTATGTACATCTGAGAGACATTAGGGTTGTCTTATAGTTCACATTCCCCCTTAGATAGTCAATCCTCTCATACAGGTTGCTTACTTGTAACGCCCCCCCCCCTTACACACGCAAATTTAGTTTGTGTTATCCCATTTTATGGGGACTGGAGAAGTCAGTCTAACTCCTAGATAAACTTCTCCTTTCGGTGATCTATTGGTTCACCACTTTAGAGATACTGTTGTTAAAACCAATTACTATTTGTTGAAATTTAACGGTTTGCATTGTATTTTTTCATTGTATTATAATAATAATAATAATAATATAATTACATATATTTCCACGAAATGTTCAGACTCCCCTATCTAAATTGATAGTCTTTGTTCTTGCAGCCATGAAACTGGCGATAGCTAGAGCGTGGAAGCAGACTCAACCTCCAGACATTACCGCTGTAACCCCTATAATTCAGGTATACACCAATATGGAAAAAAGTTTTTACTATAGTCTAGACAAAGAGGATTTATATTGGCAGATTTGGGAACCCTGGTTTGTCTACCAAGATGACCGAAGACAAGTATGTGGGCAGAACGTGGTCCCTAGGTATTCCCTACAATAAAATTCAGCTTACAACCCTACCTGAAGCTGGCATTTAGCTGAGGCCCTCCCCCCCTCCTCTTCCTTCTGCCCTCCCCTTGCTATGTGACCTCTCACTCCCCGTCCCCTCCTTTACCCCTCCCCCCTCCATTTTGGGGTTACTTGCCCCACCTGGCGACGCACATTGCAACCAACCCTATGTGTTATCAAAAGAGGTTTATTAAATGGTAAATACCGGCTGACTTTTCGAGACCATTATAATATTTCTGGGTATCTTACTGTACTAGTTTCTGCAATTGAATTATGATAGTAACTTTTGTTTAATTTGAAAGGTTATTGTACAATTATTGTTGGACCTTTGATTGCATATGATCTCATTGAAACTGTTGTCATTTTAACATGTTTATTCTACAATAAAAATTATTTTGGAATTTAAAAAATATTCAGTATAAAAAAAAAAAACTTATATGTTGACTAGTAATACAAGCACAATGCACAAGGAGCAGACCTGATCTTGAGTATTATTGTAACTTATTCCTATATTAATTTGCATTAAGACAGTATCCGTGGTGACCCGTCAGCAGTCTGCCCAGAGTAGGGGGCATAGACTGATTCCGCCTGAGGATCCAGGGAGCATTATGAAGCCCACAGATGGGGAAACTCAAACAGCACGGCAATTTGTAATTGCTCAGAATCTGGATTTTTAACAAGCCCAGGAAACAGATCCCACATTAGAGAAGGCCAGGGACCTTGCTAGGCAGCTGCCTAATAACTCTGATAAAGAGAGCGTATACTGGGATAAAGGGAGGTTGTTCAGGAGTCCATGCCAGTTTAGGGGCAAGATTCCTGGCTAGCTAAGAGACAGTTAGTGGTACCTAAACAGTTTAGAGAGCAGATGTTGGGGGTAGTACATGAAATTCCCATGGCAGGACATCTGGGGTACAGAAAACCAAAGCACGGTTGTCTCATCACTTTTATTGGCCTGGTATAGGTACTGATGTGGCCAATTATTGCTGCTTCTGTCCTGCATGTCAAAAAGTGGGGAAACCTGGGGAGGTTGGTTGTGCCCCTTTAATTCCCCTTCCTATAGTGTTAGAGCCATTTGAATTGGTGGCTGTGGATATAGTAGGGCCCCAAGCTATCCCAAGTAGTTCAGTGAAAAGATTCATCCTGACTGTAGTCAATTATGCCACTCAGTAACCAGAGAATGTGGCTCTGTCATCTATCAGTGGCTGATTTTCTATTGGGTTATTTTCCCGGGTAGGTTTCCCTAAGGAAGTGCTGACTTATCAGGGCACCCAATTTATGTCTAGCCCGATGCAGAGTCTCTGTAAAAAGGTGCATGTAGAGCACCTAGTAACTAGCCCAGACCACCCCAGACCAACGACTTGTGTGAAAAGCTTAATGGGACCCTGAAGCAGATGCTCAAAACCTTTTTGTAGTCACAGGGGAAGGACTGGGGGTGGTACCTGATGCACCTTTTATTTACTTATATGGAGTTGTTTTAGAAATCCACTGGCTTCTTCACCTTTGAACTCCTCTATGGATGTAGAATATGTGAACCCCCCCCCCCCCCCCTCGATCTGATCAGGGAGAAGTGGAAAGGAAACTTGGGCACCCAAGAGACCTCTGTAGTGGATTATGTAATGAGGTTAACTGACAGAATGCATAGCCTAATGGAGGTGGTGGAGAAAACCTAAAGGCTGCCTTGAACCCATAGCTGCCCCCTAAGGAGCCAGATTCAAGTTTTGTGAGTACCAACTTTGAGGTTTAGCTATAGTGTGTGTGTGTGTGTGGGTGGGTAGTATAGGATTTTTCTTTCCTGGCAAAAGAGCTATAATCACTTATGCCCATTTCAGGGCATACTTTTTTTGCCAGATTGTTTTTTTTAGCATAGGATTTTTTTTAAATGCTAAAGAGCTATCATTACTTTTGGGCACTGCCCAACGAATGCCCTTCTCAGGGCAATTTATTTAGTATAGGTTTTTTAAAGATATGGTTTTTTTGTGTAGGGGGTGTGGGGTTACTTTGTTTTTTTAATGGTAATTTCTTTTTTCTTTTTTGTAAAAATTTTTTTTGTAATGCTAGTGTTTTTTATTTTGTGTAACTTAGGGGGTCTTAGGTTAGGGGTCTTGAGAAAGGTTATTTATTAGGGGGTTATTAAGTTAGAGGTTATTGCAATGGGGGTTGTGGTGGTTAGCTGGCTAATAGGTCAGTGGCTATTGCGATGGGGAAGGTGGCGGTTAGAGGGTTTATTGCTGTGGGGGAAGTGACAGTTTAGGGGTTAATAGTGATTAGGTTTTATGGCTGATAAGGAGTTAAAGGGACACTGAACCCAAATTTTTTCTTTCGTGATTCAGATAGATACAAGCAAAATACAGAAGTGTTAGATGAAAACAACACAAAAAACAAATATTTCTATAACAAAAATGACCAAGAACTGATACTCTCCTTTTAGGTTAGACCGCAGCCTTCTTACAGTCTCTCCTCAGTGACTGTATTAACGAATGGCAGAAGGGTAATAGATGGCGCTGGTCTGTTGAATGATTTTTCTCTAATGAGTGAAGAGAAAAAGGGCTTGAAATGTGTATAGAAACCAATGAATATGGGTGCAGCATACTCACTCCATAGGATGTAGTAGTTCAGCTCCAGTGTGATGTGTCCCCAGATAATGTAGATCCACAAGGTTGTGGTGTAGGGTTTCAATTTTCAGAGGTACCCACTAATGGACTGCAGATAAATGGAGACTCAAATGACCAAAATATCAAATAAGCAAAAGAAAAAATGTAGTAACTTACTCCATATTAAGGAGAATCCGGCTTAGCTCAGCAAAGAAGGGAATTCACAATCTTCCAACTTTGGTAAAAAGGTATTTTATTAGCTCAACGCGTTTCAACCTTTAACATGTCTTTATCAAGAGCATAGATAAGAACAAATAAAAAAAGTAAAAGCAAGTGGCTTTTACACTCAGCCACTTGCTTTTACCTTTTTACCAAAGTTGGAAGATTGTGAATACCCTTCTTTGCTGTGCTAAGCCGGATTCTCCTTAATATGGAGTAAGTTACTACATTTTTTCTTTTGCTTATTTGATATTTTGGTCATTTGAGTCTCCATTTATCTGCAGTCCATTAGTGGGTACCTCTGAAAATTGAAACCCTACACCACAACCTTGTGGATCTACATTATCTGGGGACACATCACACTGGAGCTGAACTACTACATCCTATGGAGTGAGTATACTGCACCCATATTCATTGGTTTCTATACACATTTCAAGCCCTTTTTCTCTTCACTCATTAGAGAAAAATCATTCAACAGACCAGCGCCATCTATTACCCTTCTGTGATTCAGATATAGCATGCAATTTTAAGCAACTTTCTAATTTACTCCTATTATCAATTTTTCTTCGTTCACTTGCTATCTTTATTTGAAAAAGAAGGCATCTAAGCTTCCTTTTGGTTGAGCCTCTGGACAGCACTTTTTTATTGGTGGATGAATTTATCCACCAATCAGCAAGAATAACCCAGGTTATTCACCAAAAATGGGCCGGCATCTAACCTTACATTCTTGCATTTCAAATAAAGATACCAAGAAAATGAAGAATATTTGATAATAGGAGTAAATTAGAAAGTTGCTTAAAATTGCTGCTTTATCTGAATCACGAAAGAAAAAATTTGGGTTCAGTGTCCCTTTAATAGTGTAGCAGGGTTAGGTTGTGCTGGGGGTGAGGGCATGTATGGGTTTAATAGTTTAGAGCAGTGTTTTTCAACCAGTGTGCCGTGGCACACTAGTGTGCAATGAGAGATCCTCAGGTGTGCCACGGCAGACTGACAACAGTGCGGGGGTGTTTGTGAATGAATGTCAATATGTCATGTATAGTTTGTAGGAGGCATGGCATGACAGCAAAGTACAGTGTGTGTATGTGTATATATATATATATATCCTGTATTAGGCTACAATGTGTGATTTTGTAAAATTTTGAGATGGTGGTGTGCCACAGGATTTTTTAATGTAAAAAAGTGTGCCACGACAAAAAAAAGGTTGCAAATCACTGGTCTAGAGGACCATTATATATATAATATTTCATGTATATGCATTTTCTAATATAATGCAAATTATTGTAATAATTGTTTTGTTTTTTAAACAGCTGGGGGGGGGTTGCGTGTTTTTGTTGTTGTTTTTTTTAACAATATTTATTTTTCGTTATATAAATTTGTTATAAAAGTCAGTAGCCACAACTTTGAATACTTACATTAAATGCATTTGTTTAACTTTGCAATGCTAAATATTATGCAGTTATTTAAAACTATAAAGTTGCGGCTACTATCTTTTAGAAAATATTTATATAATGAAAAAAATAATATTATATATATATATATTTTTTTTTTTAAATAGATGTTTAAAATCAAAACAATAATTCCAATAATATGCATTATACTAGAAAATACATATACATGAAACATTGTATATACGTGTATCGGCATAGCTCCTTTAGCTTTAAAAGGAAGTTTTTTTAAATTTACTTTATTAGTAAGTTAGATCGCAGACATTGCGTAGATGTAGGCGTTCAGTGAGAGTTAGCTGAACATTCCAGGAGAGTAACTTGCATTTTAATTGGGATACTTCGCTAGTAGTGCAATATATTCCAAGTGCTGCCCTGCAGGTTAGGTACAGGACTTTAGCCATATGTGTCTCAACACCTTTTTCAGTGGCGAGATTTTCCAGTGTGAGGCAGTAATGTATGTTTAGTAGATGCAAGGTTAGGTTTGTATTATTTAAAGTGTTCCTACACAGAAACCTCTTCTTGTTTCAGTGAACGCACTGTCTGTTCTGCGCAGGAACACTTCAAATACAGCCCCCCCTCCACTGATAGAGCAGACAAGCTGCAATGTTGTCTGATGTAGTGATCCCCATTATATCCTATGGGAAACACATCGCCACTCCTCTGTACTTTGCGGTACAGCCCCCTTTTTTTGGAATACATATTGATGTTTTTAATATCAGGGCCATAGTGTCTTTTTTTTTAAACTATGAAACATGCTCTCATTTAAAAAGTTACGCGATTGTAATAATATTTTGACATAAAAATAGTGATAGATGATTGATTGATAGACAGATGATAGATAGATTGATAGATAGATAGATAGATAGATAGATAGATCATATAAATACAAATATGTGACTTTGTATTTATAAATTAAACCATTATTTTGATTCAAATGAGTGCTTTCTGTGGGTTTACATACAGTGTGTGTTGTATGTATGTATGTATATATATATATATATATATATATATATATATATATATATATATATTGTATGTGTGTATGTATATATATATTTATATATATATATATATATATATTGTGTGTGTATGTATATATATATATATATATATATATATTGTGTGTGTATGTATGTGTATATATATATATATATATATATTGTGTGTGTATGTATGTGTATATATATATATATAATGTGTGTGTATGTATGTATGTATATATATATATATATATATTGTGTGTGTATTTATATATATATATATATCTTGTGTGTGTATGTATATATACAGCGTGCAGTGAATGTCAGAGGGATGTGAGGAGAGTATTGCCTATTTGAATTCAATGATCTCCTTCTACGGGGTCTATTTCATAGGTTCTCTGTTATCGGTCGTAGAGATTCATCTCTTACCTCCCTTTTCAGATTGACGATATACTCTTATATATACCATTACCTCTACTGATTTTCGTTTCAGTACTGGTTTGGCTTTCTACAACATGTAGATGAGTGTCCTGGGGTAAGTAAATCTTATTTTCTGTGACACTCTAAGCTATGGTTGGGCACTTTTTATATAAAGTTCTAAATATATGTGTTCAAACATTTATTTGCCTTGACTCAGGATGTTCAACATTCCTTATTTTCAGACAGTCAGTTTCATATTTGGGATAATGCATATGAATAAATCATTTTTTTCTTACCTTAAAAATTTGACTTTTTTCCCTGTGGGCTGTTAGGCTCGCAGGGGCTGAAAATGCTTCATTTTATTGCGTCATTCTTGGCGCGGACTTTTTTGGCGCAAATTTTTTTTCTGTTTCCGGCGTCATATGTGTCGCCGGAAGTTGCGTCATTTTTGAGGTTTTTTTGCGCCAAAAGTGTCGGCGTTCCGGATGTGGCGTCATTTTTGGCGCCAAAAGCATTTAGGCGCCAAATAATGTGGGCGTCTTTTTTTGGCGCTGAAAAAATATGGGCGTCACTTTTGTCTCCACATTATTTAAGTCTCATTATTTATTGCTTCTGGTTGCTAGAAGCTTGTTCACTGGCATTTTTTCCCATTCCTGAAACTCATTTAAGGAATTTTTTTTGAGAATCAAAGTTTTTTATTGAGGGATATCAGGAGTACAAAATTAACGCACAATACACATTATACAAAGAGTAAATACATTATACATCACAGGCTTATACATTCCTAAAGTCTCTAGTATAATATAAGATAATCACGTTCTGGCGTTCCCTCTTTTCTATTTTGTTTTGTTTCCTATGTAGATACATAATAAAATGATAGAATTTAAACAACCCTTGTAAATTATACTTCCTATAGGGTGATACGTTTATTATAATAGAGGTGTATTTATTTTTGAAGGATTGACAAATTATTGGGAATCATAACAAGTTGCTCCTATTAGATACACGTGAACAGGGGGCAAAAAGCCTCATTTTCATGATAAACAAAAGACTAAGAGCAACTTATGACAAAGTGATGTTTGTAGCGGGTTAATACCGCTTATTTATCCACCTAATATAGGAGTGGATTATAGCTATGAGGGCGGGGGGACGGAGCTATAGATTCTATTAGAGTTTACAAACTTTCCAGGCTGTCGTCATTATAGCTGAACTCTATACATACGCTTACGTAGAGACCTGCTCAAGTATCCTGGGTTTTTGTGTATAATACAGGTCAGATTACATTCTGGAACAATTATTCTCATAGCAGAGTATCAGGATGTATGTAACATGAGATATAAGGTAGATAATATGAAACATAGTATAAAACGAGATATAAAGGGCTTCTAGAGGAGCTCCTCTCCTGGGGAGGTGCCATCTACCGGCGACAAGGGAAAAGGGAGTAGGGGTATGACCCGCAGGCAACAAGTACCGGCGGGAAAGGGAGGAGAGGAGTCCCTTCTGTATTATTTACGTATAATGCCAACTCCACTGGTCCGGCCGCAACCAGCAGAACAAGCCTAGATTAGTATACCGAACCCTTCTAAGTAAATATACATTATCCATGTACACTGCAACATCCTGACTCACAATTAGGGTGTCTAAAGTAAACTTTCCAACTTAGAATGATTAGAAAGTATAACCTTGACAGATGTCAGTGATATACTAAGAAAAGGTTACCTATCTGGAGCAAGCTTATGTTATTGAATAGTAGCCCTATTGAAGTGCATTTAAATGTAAGCAATGATATCAACTTGGGGTGTCCTTTTTAGATTACCTGCTTCCAAAGTAGGAAATGGACCACTTTCATATTAAGCATATATATTGGCAGATGTGAGTGAATAACACAGCTTTCATCTAGGAAACGGATAAATTTAAATAAAGCAGACCCTAGAGTACTACAATAGGCTATTCCTATATAAATATATATACGTATGCTAAGCCAAGTTAATGCTATTATTATTATTAGGGGGAGAAATTATTGAAAGTGTGAAAAGATATATATTAAGTTCGGGCTTTAATCCTATTGGCCAATCTTCAGTCAGTATTTCGTATTGTAAACTTATTTTAACGGTTAGTTAGCCACTGAGAGCAAGCATATAGAAGTAATAGCTGCACTTTATAGGGATCCTATCACCTCGATAAGAACATTTGAGCTAATATTATATTATTCATTGAATACTAGATTTATTTGTACATACCATGTACCTACTAGAAGGTTTTTAAGAGGGCTCATGAAAACTGGAACATTAGATATTGGTCATCCAGTTTAACCAACTGGATCTGTCATCTGTTGTATTTCAAATCATTTATTGTATTGTATTTTAAGCTTTGCTATATGTATTTTGTGTTTTTATGATTCTGGAGATCAGAATTATATTGGTTTTATATATTAAATATTTGGTTGATAGAAATTATTGGAGACCATTTTTGACTTTTTATTCCCTGTGGTATATCTAAGCCATTGGCGCTCCTATATATCCTAATTCATTCTTTATAGGGAATTACACATAAAACTAGACAGCCACACTCCTACATACCTTATCTAACAAATAGTATGATATCATTACCCCTAGAATCTAACTTCAATGTGAACTCTTGAACACCCTCATTGAGAAATAGCTATCAATATGTCTCTAAGGGGTATACGTAGCTAGGACAAATTAGCTATGTATAGTAATTAATATGGACCTTTGTAACTGAACCTTAGCATTTTTTACAGAGAGGTCCTTAAAACATATTTAAATATTGCAAAATGACAGAAAACATTTAACTAATAACAGATATAATGAGTAAATTAAATGTGCTATTAGCAATGGATATATTGAACTGACATGAGGTATAACAGGTTGGGCACTTTTTTCAAACAATGCGGTTCTCATTAATGGGCCCTAATATCAAATGCTCAGTGTTGAATTCAGAAGCTGTAATAACACATAGTCATTGGAGATAAAATAAAAACGTTAGTCTGATTACTAGGGACTTGCTAACACTTTTGTTAGAGCCCTCAATGTCTTCAGCCCACTCCGACTGCATTTTTGAGTGTCCAGCACCAAAATGTTAGCTTCGTCAGGTCAGACTTACAAGATTCCTGTGTGTGCATGGCTGCAGAAGGCGACGACCACATAATCCAGTCTGTCTCTGTGTACCATAAAGAGCAGCGAGCATCAGTGCCAACCAACTTAGCTGCCCTAGTCAGTGCGATGTCAGGAGATCCGCTCCTCATATAGGGATAGCAAGCTCTAAACGGTGGAGTAACGGAGAGTGGGGCTTCAGTTCTTAGATAGGAGCACTCATCAGGTAGCGCCAACAAAACATATCCCCTCTGTACTGTGCAATCCGTCGTGGCACATAGGGAACTGACCTGCAGAAGAGACTCCCTGTAAGACTGCGATGTTGCAGTCACTGAGGGTATTGCCCTTGAATTGAACTGGGGTAGCTCCGGGAGATCTTTGCTATCCGCCATTTTAGAAATTGCGCTGGCATTCCCTTGAAGCTGGTCTCTTGCTACCAGCCACAAATCCAGGAAGCAGCTATCCATCTTCTCCCCAAGTTTGGTTAAAGACATGAGGATCTGCTCATAAGTAACTTCCATATTTGCTGAAGCAGGAAGGGATGTAGAGTAAATGCCGATATAAATAGAGATCAGGCAGACCCTGCAGCCTCGTGGGCAAGCCAGATAGCGCAGTTCTTAAAAGGGATTGTAGGACACATGTAAAGTGTCACCAGGCTGTATAAGGAAAAGTTGCCAACCCCCTGCACCAGTATAAATCACAGAATTGGTTAGGGAACATAGATTATGCTCTCCATTAGGCTAAATGTCGATTAATATCACAGGAGCTCATGAGATATGCGTCTGGTCTCCTCTGTGGCTAGCTCCGCCCCCCCTCATTTAAGGAATTTGA
>NC_069508.1:33738313-33750813 GCF_027579735.1 Bombina bombina
CTTACACACACACACAGACTCACTCTCTCTCTTAAACACACACAGACCCTGTCTCTCTTACACACACACTCACACAGACCCTCTCTCTCTTACACACACAGACCCTCTCTCTCTTACACACACAGACCCTCTCTCTCTGTTACACGCACACAGACCCACTCTCTCTTACACACACACACACACAGACCCACTCTCTCTCACACACAGACCCACTCTCTTTTTTTACACTCACACAGACCCACTCTTTCTCTCTTACTCACACGCACAGACCCACTCTTTCTCTCTTACACACACACACACACACACCTCTATTTCTCTTTCACACACACAGACACTCTTTCTCTTACACACACACACACCTCTATTTCTCTTTCACATCCACACAGACATCCATCTATCTTTCCCTTTTATACACACACACACACACACACACACACATACAAACATAAATACACACATCTCTCACTCTCTCTCTCTCTCTCTCTCTCTCTCTCTTACACACACATACCTTTCCCTTTCACACACACACAAACACACCTCTCTCTGTTTTATAAACACACACACAAACATACATGCACACATCTCTCTCTCTTACACACACGTACAAACATACATACACACACCTCTCTTTCTTACACTTACACACACCTCTTTCACACACACACACACACACACACACACACAAACACACCTCTCTTTCTCTGTTTTATAAACACACACACAAACATACATGCACACATCTCTCTCTCTTACACACACATACAAACATACATACACACACACCTCTCTTTCTTACACTTACACTTACACACACCTCTTTCACACACACACACACACACACACACACACAAACACACCTCTCTTTCTCTGTTTTATAAACACACACACAAACATACATACACACATCTCTCTCTCTTACACACAACTCACTTGTCATCTCTTTCTCACACACACACCTTCTCTATGATACATACATACACACACTCATACTGACATATACTCTCTCTTACACAAACACACACATACATAGTCATACATACTTATACACACATACATATACATATATTCATACACACACACATATATACATACTGTATATACATACACACATATACACATACACACAAAAGATTTAGATAGGAACCTTTAACCCAATAAACACATATACATCTCTCTTTCACTCTCTGACTCATACATTTTCTAGAGAAATGCACAGATTTCACACTGCTAAGATTTTCGACTTCTCTGCAAAGACTGGACGATCTCAGTTTGCTGGCTCTAAATTATATGATTGGTTAAATATATTGTTAATCGGTTTAACGAATTACAAATGAATTATTGCTCCTGTTGCCTTGGCTGTCATATTTATATAAATATCTGATGTTTAATTGTGCCTGAAACACCTGCATAGACTGTAGCGTTGTTTCAGGGATGGAACAGAGTCAGACTTAAAGACTGAGATGAATTCTAACAAGAATTATAGACATGACATATACATAATATAATGGACAGTCTACAGGTTATAAGGGAAAGGCACAACCCCCAGAACATTCAGTACAAAGGACGCTTTTGCAGTGACTGTAAGGCTGACTCAGACCTCCAGGAACAGTCATGCAGATGATGAAGCTTTTAAAGTCTCTTTTTGAGATTCCATAGATGGGTTTACATTACTATGTACCTGATGCAGCCCCCACTCTTTCAGCAAACGCCCCCCTTCCCTGCACTATGTATCCATAAATCCTCATTCTTGAAAGATGAAGGATCTCCTGATGTTTTGCACAAGTTCATAGATAGAACATCTGACAATGGGTTATTGCAGTAAAAACTTCAGAAGTAGCAGGAGAAAATATCAAGCCCAGGTAAGCATGTATTTAACCCTTGAGTCTCTGCACATGTAGTGTCACCTATAGTGTCACCAGTCAGATAATGCTCCAGCAGATAACTGTACTCTTTAATACAGAGGAGTATTCAGTACTTATGCACTAATATAATGACACCAAGGTGACCTACAGTGGCATTAATTAGTGTTGCTGCACATACACATGGGTGGGATTGGGTTGTTGTCTGTTATAAGGGGAATTATAGAGGTGAATAATGACACTGGTCAAGAGCTCTGATTATTTAATAGGGAGTCAAGGTGCCTGGGGGGTGGGGGATAAACATTGACAGTTCCCATATCACTTATGGACAAGGTTTATTCATTTGGGCATCTTTGTGTCATCTTGACTAGTGATATAGTGCAGTATTGTCTACTATATCTACCTGTTAGGCAAGAATATTGCCATTTATCTCATGAAAATTAGTAACTGTCACACACTTTTTTTAAATTGTATTTTATTTATTTATTATGTGGTTTGGAAACAGTGTTGTTGTTTTATTTATTTATTATTTTTATATGACATGACAATACAATTTGTGTGTGTGGTTATACTGCAGATAAAGACACTTGTTATAGTAAAATATACAAACACTGTTATAAGCATTATACACAGTAATAATGATTTACTAGTTGCAGTATATGAGGGTGTCCCTTTAATTGAAGTAACCCATCAAACCAAAAACGGGGCACAAGTTGAATGGAAGATAAAGGTAACATTTAGAAGAACTAAATAGTTTGCATCAATTAAATGTAACGTGTGAGTGTGCCCAGCCTCATACAATTCTTAGTATATTATTTAACCTGTGAACCTTGCAGTATAGTGACTATTAACCCTTTTATCTGGCTGAACAAGTTGCAGTTCCTTTCTGGTGATAAAACCAAGCACACTAGAAACAGTTACAGCATCACAGATGATCACTGATTGGTGATTGCCAACTGTCACACATGGAGCTCTGACACAGACACCTGCTGCACTGTAGCCCGTGGGGGCGTGGCTAGGTAGCACCGCGCCCTAGTCCTTAACAAGCCACGCCCATTATCTGTTCTTACCTATGCACAGACCTAGCTTCTGAGGCACAGCCCCTCCCGTCCTGATTGGCTAGAGGGGCGTGGATTCCAGGCACCCCGTGACGTCAGAGCAGCTCCTGCAGTGTGAATGAATCAAACTGCCTGGGGTTTGAGCAGCACTCCGGCCGGGAACTGCTGCAGCATCACTCAGCTAGGACTAACCCGGGACAGCAGCCCCAGGAGCCCATACAGGCCACATCCAGCCCCTACCTGCACTTATGCCACCTCTGGAACATCTGGATCCCTCCATGTATTAATTGTCAGCAGCATCCTTTTGTTTTATTTTTGTATTTATTTGTATTATTTTTGTAAAGAACAGATCTATATCTCCAGCAGCGTTTGAATTAAAATGATGCAAAGCTCAGCACTCACTACAGACGGAGCTGTCAAGGGGCTTCCAGAAATTCTTGGTCTGCCAATGCAACGTAAGGCATTTTATTCTTCTATTGATTTAATAATAAAAAGATATCTGGCAGTATGGAGAGCTGGGATGGTGCAGGGAGGGTGAGGAACCTGATGCAGCTCTCCCAGGGGAGCAAATGCAGAAACCTTCTTTAAAATCACAAACATTATTTAAGAATACAAAACCAATGGATATGAGATGCTCTGATTTAAAAGCTAAGTGTAAGACCCCATATTCTGTTTGATGCCCCCATCTGCTCAACTCTGCCATAGAATAAAGCTCCTGTCTCAAACTTTATTCCCATCTATACCCAGCTAGCACCTGAGGAGCTCCAAACCTGCTCCTCACTTCCCTCCCCAACGGTTCCACAAACTAAACAATAAAGGAATTCAAATGAGAAAGGCACCGCTGGTGTAAATATTCTCTAATTTTATTTATTTGTGATTTGTTTTTATTTTTATATATTAATTTGTAAAGAGTCTAAAAATGCTTCTTACATTAACATCCATTTAAATACAAAGAGAAATACAAATGTAAGGCATTGTTGTTGTTGTTTTATAATTCATTATTATTTTCAATTATAATTGAAATATTTGAATCTATAAACATCAGATTATTTTTACATTTTGTTTTGTTTTTTTTTAGTCTGAGGATTGGTTTTACAGAACAGTTTTTTTTTAGAACATAACTCAGTTGTTTTATGGTTGACTTTCCGTGATATAGAATTGCTAGTTTGTAGTTTGTTTCTCTTATAAACAATGGTGTTTAGATATCAATTATATATATTTTTTGTTTAACTTATTTTAGTTACTATATATTCTTAATACATTGTTTCATATAAAGATGTATTTACAAAAGAAACTGCATTCTTCATATTTAAAAGTAAAATAAATAAAATGTAGATTAATCCATTTCTATTTTGATAAAAACAAATCTATGAATTTCTATCAAAACTAAAATATAAATAATCATATCCTACAATTATAATGTGATATATATATATATATTTGTGTGTGTGTTTCTTTCGGTTTATATAAACATTTATACATTTTATATTATAATTATATATCTATATATCTATCATATTATAATTATCTATCTATTTATCTATCTAGCTATATATATATATATATATATATATATATATATATATATATATATTTGTGTGTGTGTGTGTGTGTGTGTGTGTTTCTTTCTGTTTATATAAACATTTATACATTTTATATTATAATTATATATCTATATATCTATCATATTATAATTATCTATCTAATACTCTATCGATATTTTTGTGTGTGTTTCTGTGTTTCTGTATATATATATATATATATATATATATATATATATATATATATATATATATATATATATATATATAGGATCATAGCATATACATTAATATAGCACTAATATATTTTACAATTTAAAAAGATGATTTAATTCTAGTCTGGGTAATGTTTTTGATGTGTTAAACAGTGATGGTATTATTAGATATTTTATGCCTTTTTTCTTCAGACCAGCCCATCATATTTATCTTTTAACTTTGAATCCTTAATTATCTTTTATTGTCATTTTAATAAAGTATCCCCTTTTAAACTGCATTAACCCCTTGGCCCTAAAGCTTTACATTTCCCAGATCTTTATAGTTATCATGATACAATAACACAGACAGATAATTCTGGTTATTATTACCACTTATACTGGGGCACCATTCTCTGTCACAACTTACTGCTGAAATATACAGAGGTTGCAAGTGGAGCTCTGTGTAAATGAGCTTCTGGGACAATCAGACATAATATTCTATGGTATTTCCTTGGATATTAACCCAAAGGTGAAGTGCAGTGAGCCAAAGCCATAGATCTAATCACCTTGTCTGATCCTTTTCTATTTATGTAATGCAGATGACTTATTCTGCTGCTGGCTGCGGCTTCACATGACTTTCAGTTTTACAGTTTTGTTTGTGGGCTTGATTTTATCCTAGATGCTTCTGAACATATAGACAATACAGAGATAGGCATATATATATATATAGATAGATAGATAGAAATAGTGATAGATAGATAGATACAGAGAGAGAAATATATAGATATAGATAGATAAAAAGAAAAATAAATAGGTAAATATATCAGTAAACAGAAATGATAACCTATTATACACATTGTGTATTCGCATTTTATTTTATTTACAGGATCTGTTTTGAATTTATACTTTTTATAAATGTATTGTTTAATGTGTGCATGTTTTCAAACTTTCTTATTTCTCTATCTATCTATCTATCTATCTATCTATCTATCTATCTATCTATCTATCTACTATCTATTTATCTATCTTTATCTTTGTAGGTTTTGCTTTAACTGTGACATCTTGATAGTATTATTATTATTATTATTATTATTTTTATTATACTTAAAATAAAGCAATATATCCTCTTGTGTGCAATCAGTGAGAGTAAATATATATTAGGTCGGCATTCCTTGATATCCACCTTCTATTTGCCGAAGTTGGTTTCTTATACCCCTCTCTCAGTATACAGGGGGTTTGTGTATAACTCTCTCTCAGTATACAGGGGGTTTGTGTATAACGCTCTCTCAGTATACAGGGGGTTTGTGTATAACGCTCTCTCAGTATACAGGGGGTTTGTGTATAACCCTCTCTCAGTATACAGGGGGTTTGTGTATAACCCTCTCTCAGTATACAGGGGGTTATTGTATAACCCTCTCTCAGTATACAGGGGGTTTGTGTTTAACCCTCTCTCAGTATACAGGGGGTTATTGTATAACCCTCTCTCAGTATACAGGGGGTTTGTGTTTAACCCTCTCTCAGTATACAGGGGGTTATTGTATAACCCTCTCTCAGTATACAGGGGGTTTGTGTATAACCCTCTCTCAGTATACAGGGGGTTTGTGTATAACCCTCTCTCAGTATATAGGGGGTTTGTGTATAACTCTCTCTCAGTATATAGGGGGTTTGTGTATAACCCTCTCTCAGTATATAGGGGGTTTGTGTATAACTCTCTCTCAGTATACAGGGGGTTTGTGTATAACCCTCTCTCAGTATATAGGGGGTTTGTGTATAACTCTCTCTCAGTATATAGGGGGGTTTGTGTATAACTCTCTCTCAGTATACAGGGGGTTTGTGTATAACTCTCTCTCAGTATATAGGGGGTTTGTGTATAACGCTCTCTCAGTATATAGGGGGGTTTGTGTATAACTCTCTCTCAGTATATAGGGGGTTTGTGTATAACTCTCTCTCAGTATATAGGGGGGTTTGTGTATAACTCTCTCTCAGTATACAGGGGGTTTGTGTATAACCCTCTCTCAGTATATAGGGGGGTTTGTGTGTAACTCTCTCTCAGTATACAGGGGGTTTGTGTATAACCCTCTCTCAGTATATAGGGGGTTTGTGTATAACTCTCTCTCAGTATATAGGGGGTTTGTGTATAACCCTCTCTTGGTATATAGGGGGTTTGTGTATAACTCTCTCTCAGTATACAGGGGGTTTGTGTATAACCCTCTCTCAGTATATAGGGGGTTTGTGTATAACTCTCTCTCAGTATATAGGGGGTTTGTGTATAACTCTCTCTCAGTATATAGGGGGGTTTGTGTATAACTCTCTCTCAGTATACAGGGGGTTTGTGTATAAGCCGCATTTTGTGTTCTGTAATTGTCACAATCTCTGATTAGGAAGATTTACTGTTTGTAAACAATTTGTGTTGCTGTTCTAGATCTGTATATATATAAATAATACATCTAAATAACTGTCACTTACTGTTATACTTTAAAATTGGGTATCTTCTCATCTGCTCTATAGATATATAAATATCTTCACCTATACCCTAAACACAGATTTATTTACTTGGATTCGTTTTGAATATATTTATATTTACTTATGTACATACGCACACTTCTATAGATTTTCATGTACATATTTAAAAAACACACACATACACAAATATATATATATATATACATATGTGCGTGTGTATCTTAGTGTGCTGTAGCCTTGTGTACATATCCTTGTCTACCTATGTATTTATTAGTATCTTGTTGCATATTCTTGAAGTGTGCACCTGTATGGCTAAACATTTTTTATGTATTTATTTCATTTATAGTTTTTTTTATTTCTAAGAATATTTTAATTATAAATATGCTAATACATGTTTGAATATATACACATACTTTTAAATAGGCAAATAATTTAAATCTGTCCTGTATACTATATCTATCTATCTATCTATCTATCTATCTATCTATCTATCTATCTATCTATCTATCTATATATATATATATATATATATATATACATATATATATATATATATTTGTGTGTATTCCATATATATACTTTCACACATAATGTTTGTGTGTTGTATCTGTATATATTCCCTCTTATAGACGGTATATGTGCAGATAAAGAAGTTTGCATTAAGATAAATTCTTTATGGAGATTTTGACTGATGTGCATTTCCATAACTATCTGTAATATACTAATTAAACTAATTATTATCTATTCATATATATAATTGTTAGTTGGCCCATTAATCGATCCCACGTTAATCAATACTGTAACCATTACAGTCGCATTCATTAATATATCCATGATTCTATTTACTAATACTCCTATCTAATGGTTATTCCCTGTATCTAACTAGCAAATGTAATATCTATTGAAGAATTTCTCAATTAAATCCCTTTTGCCAATCTCAGTGATCAATGTATTTTTATATTTATATATTAATTAGTCTTTGTCCCGGTCTTTATATTTATAATCCTTAGATCATTGTCAGTGAGTTCAGTACATTTCACATCTATCAGTCATAAAATTGCAAAGATAAACCTCTACTCATATTTGTATAATAATAATAATAATAATAATAATAATAATAATAATAATAATAATAATAGCAATAAAAAGTGTTGTTATTATTTTATCTATACAAAATGTATATATATGTAGTTCTATAAAAACGTTTACACTATTTAATATAATAGCAGAATATGTTTTACCTTACAGAAAGCAAATACTATTTTAACCATCATTCTTAATAATTGAATCTGCCTAATAAAGCAGGGTTTAACAAAGTTGTGTATGTGTGTGTATATATATAAAATGGGCGAATGAATGCAAGATGAACAACTTAGTAATATATACAAATACTGCATACATAATAATATAACTGGCACTGTATTTATGTGTAATTATGATATAATGATATACTTTGCAATACATCTAGTTAATATACATCAGACATTACTAGGGTTCTGGAGATCTTCATATATACAACAAAGCCCTTATATACCACATTATTAATATTGTAAACTGTACAAATGATTGTAACAAAATAATCTTTATTAAATTCTATAAATATTTTTCTTGATAATTTCAGTTGTTAAAATGTACAACTGAGTATATATTTTTTTAGTAAGACGCAGCCAGTTTCCATCAGAAGGTGACATATACTAGGTGTCCATTATCTGCATATCTGCATATACTACACACCCTATAAATGCCAAGGACAACTAGAACTGGGGGAAATATTCTTATCATAAGAATCTACATATCTTTTTTTTTTTTTTTAATAAGAATTGTCACCCCAGTGTATACAGCCACATAGGAGCACAATCTGACAATACTCAGTACTGTACAAGACCTCTGTATATACCACCAATAATATAATAAACTAGATATATCCATAAACAAGCGTTTTAAGATCTTCACATAATCAGCCTTTCTGTTCCAGCCCTATATGTTATAGATATATAAGATCTAGGTATAACAGCTTGTTATCTTCCATATACGCTAATTCTCTATATACAAGTATTTAATAAAACCTATTTGTAGTATTTCTGTATGATTTCTGTATGATTGGCTGATGCCTGTATATGACCAATAAAATAATAATTAAAATAAATAGTTCTGTATACCAGCATCACCTGACATTCATATATACCAGGCAAAAGGCATTTTCAATTTATTGACTACACGATAGCTTATTTATTATGGAAGATCTAGAAAACATTTAACATTTCTATGTATCAAACAAATTGTATTTCAAAAAAGCAATCACTTTATTTACCAATTATGTACCTGCTGTCTATGCCATTTGTAAATAAGGAATTCACTCTATACATATATCTATCTATCTATCTATCTATCTATCTCTATATATATATATATATATATATATATATATATATATATATATATATATATATATATATATATATATGTACTAATGTGCACTACTTTGCTTTTATGTATGTATTTGTGTGTGTGTGTGTTAATGTTTCAATATCAGTGTGTGAGAATCTCCAATTCTAAATAAAATAATTTGTTTAAAAACAGTACAGATTAATGGTTTTATTTTTTAAAGCATGATTCACATTCAGGATAATTCTACACGAATAAACTTCAGTCGGGGGTGTAGATTAATTAAGAAATGGGCTGCCTCTTTAGTGATACAGATATCTCACATTCCTGTGTCTTCCTGTGGAAAATAAGTGAAAAATAATGTCACTTTTTAGTCAACTTGCTCTATAGTAAAATGCAGCGAGCTGGGGATAATTGTAATATCACTTTCGTCTGCTTTAAATTAAAGGGACACTGAACCCAATTTTTTTTTCTTTCGTGATTCTAATTTACGCCTATTATCAATTTTTCTTCATTCTCTTGCTATCTTTATTTGAAAAAGAAAGGCATCTAAGCTAAGGAGCCAGCCATTTTTTTGTTCAGTACCCTGGACAGCACTTGTTTATTGGTGTTGTCCAATCAGCAAGGACAACCCAGGTTATTCACCAAAAATGGGCTGGCATCTAAACTTACATTCTTGCTTTTCAAATAAAGATACCAAGAGAATGAAGAAACTTTGATAGTAGGAGTAAATTAGAAAGTTGCTTAAAATTGCATGCTCTATCTGAACCATGAAAGAAAAAAGTTGGGTTCTGTGTCGCTTTAAATATGTGGGAAGCACAATGAGAATATTATGTAAAATAACAAAGTAATGAAACTATTTTATCAGGGGGCAGTTAGGGATATGAAACCCAAACATTCTCTTTTGTGATTCAGACAGAACATACACTTTTTAAAAAGATTCAAATTTTGTGTATATTAACAAATTTGTTTAGTTCCTATGATATTCTGTGTTGTAGAGATACCTAGGTAGCATCTGGAGCACTACATAGCAGGAAATAGTGCTGCCCTCTACTGCTCTTGCAAATGGATATAATTCTTGCAAAGCTGCTGGCATATAGTGCTCCAGAAATGAGCTGGCTCCCAAGCATATGTCTCTGCTTTTCAGCAAAAGATGCCAAAAGAATGAAGACAAATTGACAATAGAAGTAAATTGGAAAGTTGTTGAAAATTGCATGCTCTGAATCATGAAAGAAAAATGTTGGGTTTTATATCCCTTTAACTATGTTCAAAGAGCTTCAGAGAGGTCCTAAAGAATAGAGTAGAATGGTCCTTGGGTTTTACAGTGACTAAGTCATTTGTCACTTTAGTGAGAGTTGTTTCATGGGACTGCTGAAAGCTGAAGCCAGATTGCAGGTCAAGTAAAGCTATAGAATAGAGGAATTGACTAAGTGGTTGTAAACTGTCTTTCAAGCAGGGTGGATGAGGGTAAATGGATTGCTAGAGAGGGGAGAGAGGGTCTGGCCTGGACAGGAGTTATTTAGGATTAACAAATGTTGCAGGAAAAAGCCATCAAGTAGAAGGGGTGAGAGTTGGGTCTTGCAATTTAGAGAAGTCCGGGAAGTTAAAATTTAACCCCTTAACTGCTCAAGTTTGTGGTGCATTTAGTTACAAAAGGTATGAGTTACAACTCACTTTACACGGTGGCTTATAAGTCAGATCAGAAGAATTGTATTTTTGCTCAGCAGCTGTTCATGGTGAGCTTGGAGTAAGGAGATTTAAGGGACATTGAAGTTTTCATTCCTGTATCTAAATTAAGCCTTTTATATATATATATATATATATATATATATATATATACAGTATATATATATGTGTGTGTATGTGTATATATATATACTAGTCCTAAAGCCCGTTCACACGGGCCGTGTGGTTTATTTTTATTTTTATATTCTCTCTCTCTTTCTGTGCCCTATCTCTCTCTCTCCCCTCTTTCTCCCCCCTGTCTCTCTCACTCTCTCCCCCCTGTCTCTCTCACTCTATCCCCCCTGTCTCTCTCACTCTCACTCCCCTGTCTCACTCTTACTCTCACTCCCCTGTCTCTCTCTCACTCCCCTGCCTCTCTCTCCTCCCCCCTGTCTCTCTCTCTCTCCCCTGTCTGTCTCTCTCTCTCCCCTCTCTCTCTCTCCCCCCCTGTCTCTCTCTCTCCCCCCCTGTCTCTCTCTCTCCCCCCTGTCTCTCTCACCCTCTCCCCTGTCTCCCTCTCCCCTGTCTCTCTCACCCTCTCCCCTGTCTCCCTCTCCCCTGTCTCTCTCACCCTCTCCCCTGTCTCCCTCTCCCCTGTCTCTCTCTCCCTCTCCCCTGTCTCCCTCTCCCCTGTCTCTCTCACCCTCTCCCCTGTCTCCCTCTCCCCTGTCTCCCTCTCCCCTGTCTCCCTCTCCCCTGTCTCCCTCTCCCCTGTCTCCCTCTCCCCTGTCTCTCTCTCTCCCTCTCCCTTGTCCCCCTGTCTCCCTCTCCCCTGTCTCCCTCTCCCCTGTCTCCCTCTCCCCTCTCTCCCTCTCCCCTGTCTCCCTCTCCCCTCTCTCCCTCTCCCGTCTCTCCCTCTCCCCTCTCTCCCTCTCCCCTCTCTCCCTCTCCCCTCTCTCCCTCTCCCCTGTCTCCTTCTCCCCTCTCTCCCTCTCCCCTCTCTCCTCTCTCCCTCTCCCCTGTCTCCCTCTCTCCCTCTCCCCCCTCTCCCCTCTCCCCCTCTCCCCTCTCTCCCTCTCCCCTGTCTCCCTCTCCCCTGTCTCCCTCTCCCCTGTCTCCCTCTCCCCTGTCTCCCTCTCCCCTGTCTCCCTCTCCCCTGTCTCCCTCTCCCCTGTCTCCCTCTCTCCCTCTCCCCTCTCTCC
The DNA here is from genome assembly GCF_027579735.1 of Bombina bombina. Taxonomy (NCBI): domain Eukaryota; kingdom Metazoa; phylum Chordata; class Amphibia; order Anura; family Bombinatoridae; genus Bombina; species Bombina bombina. Next base: position 33,750,681 of record NC_069508.1, read on the forward strand.
CTCTCCCCTGTCTCCCTCTCCCCTGTCTCTCTCACCCTCTCCCCTGTCTCCCTCTCCCCTGTCTCTCTCTCCCTCTCCCCTGTCTCCCTCTCCCCTGTCTCCCTCTCCCCTGTCTCCCTCTCCCCTGTCTCCC